>NC_069502.1:148072022-148127247 GCF_027579735.1 Bombina bombina | reverse complement strand
GCTTTGCTGAGACCCAACCAAACCCAAAGGGGAATACGATACCAAATGACGCCTTCAGAAGTCTTTTATAAGTATCAGAGCTCCTCTCACATGCGACTGCATGCCATGCCTCTCAAAAACAAGTGCGCAACACCGGCGCGAAAATGAGACTCTGCCTATGCTTTGGGAAAGCCCCTAAAGAATAAGGTGTCTAAAACAGTGCCTGCCGATATTATTAAATCAAAATACCCAGAATAAATGATTCCTCAAGGCTAAATAAGTGTTAATATCAATCGATTTAGCCCAAAAAAAGTCTACAGTTTAAATAAGCCCTTGTGAAGCCCTTATTTACAATCGTAATAAACATGGCTTACCGGATCCCATAGGGAAAATGACAGCTTCCAGCATTACATCGTCTTGTTAGAATGTGTCATACCTCAAGCAGCAAGAGACTGCAAACTGTTCCCCCAACTGAAGTTAATTGCTCTCAACAGTCCTGTGTGGAACAGCCATGGATTTTAGTTACGGTTGCTAAAATCATTTTCCTCATACAAACAGAATTCTTCATCTCTTTTCTGTTTCTGAGTAAATAGTACGTACCAGCACTATTTGAAAATAACAAACTCTTGATTGAATAATGAAAAACTACAGTTAAACACTAAAAAACTCTAAGCCATCTCCGTGGAGATGTTGCCTGTACAACGGCAAAGAGAATGACTGGGGTAGGCGGAGCCTAGGAGGGATCATGTGACCAGCTTTGCTGGGCTCTTTGCCATTTCCTGTTGGGGAAGAGAATATCCCACAAGTAAGGATGACGCCGTGGACCGGACACACCTATGTTGGAGAAAATAGGATCCAAATTAGCAACTTTTTTCCTTGGAAAGAAAGAGTTAAAAGTCTAAATTTAGAAACCATATCAGCATACCAAGATTTCAACTATAAAGCTCTTCTGGAAAGAACTGCCAAAGATATACATTTGGCATTAATCTTAATTATGTCAAACACAGCATCACAACTAAATGAGTTAGTACATTTAAGCAATCCCAAAAGGTTAAACAAAATATTCAGCAATAGAAATAGCTGGTCTAAATAAGTAACCGGCTTGCAAAACGGCCAGTTGATGTAAGGATTCTAAATTTCTATCTAAAGGGTCCTTAAAATAATTACTATCTTTAAAAGGAATAGAAGTACGCTTAGTCAGAGTAGAAACGCCCCCATCTACCTTACAAACAGTCTACCAACGTTTAATATTAGCAACAGGTAGGGTACACAAATTCTTAAACCTTGCAGAAGGATTAAAAGGATTAGACCATTCCCTAGAAACTATCTCAGAAAGCATCCGGGACAGGAAAAACTTCAGGGGCTTTAAAGACTTAGCATCTAAACAGTTAGTAGATTTATCCTCAGCTACCCTAGAATCCTTAAAGGGACAGTCTAGTATAAATTAAACTTTCATTATTCAGATAGGACTTTTAATTTTAATCAACTTTCCAATTTACTTTTATCAACAAATTTGCTTTTTTCTCTTGGTATTCTTAGTTTAAACTAAACATATGTAGGCTCGGAGACTTCCGGTGGGCGGTTCTAGAAGATGGCTGCGAGCTCTGTTAGCTCTGAAGAAAATCACTACTAACATCAGTTATTTTGCCACTCTTCTATGCCATCTGCATCTCCCTTGGCAGATAAGCTGTCCGGGAAACATTGGCAGATAGAAGCACTCCACACACTTCTCCTCCGGAAGGCATTACACCAAGTTATAATCCATAAAGGATTACTGAGCAATGGAACCGGAAAAGGACATTGCAGCGCAGATACTCACAACATTTCTGCCTATTTTTGACCGTTTACTCTTAAGCTGTCAAAATCTATATGAAGTGGTTCAGGCAACTAAAAGATCCTGTCCCGCAGAATCTGATACGGCACCGAAATTGGTAACTACCTCCACACTAGATAATAAGCAGTTAAAACATGACCCCCCAGGCAGCGTGGTGTGGTTGGAAGATATGCAGCCTGATACATGCAATGGCGGGACACCAACTCACAATTCCTGGATACTCCTTTCACTAAACGGGACTGGTAACCGCAACTCAAAATCCACTCAAGGGAACAACAGTATTGCAGTTCCGCAACATACTGCTTCCTTATACCTACCAATACAGACGGCAGAATGTCTATTAATATCGCCGGAGCCTTGGCTTAGTGCACAATATGCAGGCATGGGGGACAGGCGGGACCAGCAATTGCCGACAGACGCAACAAGATTACCTGCGATGGCACACAGCTATATAACGGGGCTTCTGGCAGCTGAGAACACTATCTGGCCCATATCGGAGCACCTGAAAAATCAAGATGGCCGTTGCGGTTTAAAACTGAAGGGCGAGATTACTTTGCCGAAAAACGGCATCGGATGACATCATACCCCTGGACAGGGTGAGCTTTCTCGGAACAGACTCTCAGACCTTACATTAAACTCTGACTGAAGCTGGTCGTTGAACGTTTTGCCAAAAGGTTGACTCTTTGGTTTACTCCTGTCTTGTGTTTTTTTTTTTTTTTTTGTTGTTCTGTGATATATAGGGGACCTGAATTGCAGCAGTTATTGAGCCCACACCTAATACTGTGATTGCATTATTTTGAACAGCGGCTCCAGGATAAAGATTGCAGCAAACACTGTCCTTTCTTAATTAAATTAAGGCCAATTTTATTGTTAATAGTGTATTGTTTATATTGTTCTAGTTAGTTTATCAGTCTAAGGGTCTACACTGATGAATCACTGGTTTCTTATCGTAGTCAAATATCCACTGAGAACATTAACTGTCTATGTGAGTACTGCTTTGATTGCTATCTAAATTATGTTATCTCCCATCAACCCTAGTCTTGGGTAAGTCTATAATGTAATAAGGGAATCTGCCTTTATTGTACCTGGCCCCATGGTAATAAGGTATTTTTCTGTTGGAGAAGAGGTATATGACTGGTTGTAAACTTGCATGTTGTTGTGAAAAGGTCCTCCACATGGATACTGATGTATGGCTGCCACATGTCTTCTCCTTAAAGCCCACATAGACCATGGTAATTAGCTCACAACAAATTTCTGCTCTACTTGTTCATCTTATCAGAAACAGAAACATATTCTATCATTTTTTCCCATCCCTACTGAAAGTTTTGGTGCAGTGTTATAGAGGAGGGTTTTATCATTTCTATCACAATTGTCATTAAAATCAATGTACACGCTTATTACGTGCTGCAAAATCCGCACCCTACATGTGATAGGCGTGTGCATGCTGACCTCCCATATGCTATTTCCTATATTAATCGCCTGGGTTATATCCGTACATACATTTTCCCTCACAGTCACTTTGTGTAGTGATAAGTACCTGCTCAGTGGGGCAAGAGACATAGGTTTAAAAATATAAGCTGCTGATACATCAAGATAAACAGTTCTAACTGGCGTAACACTTCAATCCGCATAGCTCCCAGACTGGGGATCACTGTAATGCTGGTTTTTATACATGTCAACTCCCATCAACCCTAGTCTTGGGTAGGTCTATAACACAATAATGGAATCTACCTTTTTTGGTCCTGGCCCCATGGTAATAAGGTACTGGTCTGTTGTATTATAAGGGAGGGTCTTGTTATTTGTTCAGTGGGGCAAGCGACATAGGTTTAGAAAGTTCAGCTGCTGCTGCATCAAGATAAACAGCTCTAACTGGCGCAAAACTTCAATCTACATGTCTCCCAGACTAGGGATCACTGTAATATTGGTTCAAATTTGTTAGATAGTTGGGGGGGGTGGGTGGGGGGTCAGTTGGGGATACTGTTAAAAGGTAAAACCAGAGAGAGCTGAGTATATGTGGACAACAAGATTGTAAGCGGCATTTGAAAGATGTAAAGTGCCGCATTTATCCTGACATTTGTCATACATCAATTTCATGAATTACTGTTATGTTATGCACAATGATACCTCTGCGTAGGTTGAATCTTTACCATATTTGTGAATGTAATTTTCATAGTATTATCTGGTAATGTTGTTTGATGTCTCCACAGCTTATCTCTCAATAAAAAAGAATTTTAAAAAAAAAAACATATGTAGGCTCATATGCTAATTGCTAAGCCTTTGTGGGCTGTCTCTTATCACATGCTTTTTAAATCTCTTTTCAACACAAAGAGACAGAAAGTACACGTGGGCCATATAGATAACACTGTGTTCAGACACAGACAGTTATTTAAGATCTAGCACATTACAATGCTAAATTTAAGACAATAGATAATAAACAGTCACAGTCATGTGATCAGGGGGCTGGAAGAAGGTTCCTAGATACAAGGTAATCACAAAGGTAAAGAGTATATTAATATAACTGTGTTGGTTATGCAAAACTGGGGAATGGGTTATAAAGGGATTATCTATCTTGGAAGCCCTCACATCTGAAAAATTGGAAAAACATATCTGGGTAAAGAGACCATTCTCCCGGATGTAAAGCTTGATTAACAGAGATATTCCGCTTCCCAATTGTCTATACCTGGGAAAAAGATAGGAGCTGGATTTAGCCCAAGCAAATATCCGAGATACTTCTGTCACAGCCTAAGGACTGATAGTCCCACCCTGATGATTGACATACGCCACAATTGTGACATTGTCTGTCTGAAAAACAATAAACGTCTCTTTCTTCAAAAAAGAAGCCAAAAACTGAAGAACTCTGAGAAATGCACGGAGTTCCAAAATATCAAATGGTAATCTCGCCTCCTGAGATTTCCAAACCCCTTGTGCTGACAGAGATCCTCAGACAGCCTCCCAACCTAAAAGACTCGCATCTATAGAGATCATGGTCCAGGTTGAAAGAACCGAAGAGATCCGTAGAACTAAATGATGGTGATCTTAACCACCGAATCAAAGATAGTTAAACATTAGGATTCAAAGATATAAAAAGTGTTATCCTAGAATCCCTGCACCATTAATTCAGCATAAAAAACTGGAAAGGTTTCCCATGAAAATGAGCAAAGAGAATTGAATCCAATGCTGCAGCCATGAGACCTAAAACTTCCATGCATATATAGCAACTGAAGGAAATAATAGAGACTGAAGGTTCCGACAAACGGAACCCAATAAAATTGCCACTTGTCTGTTAGAGACAAAGATATTGACACAATCTATCTGGAAACCTAAAAAAGGTGACCCTTGTGTGAGGAATCAAGGAGCTTTTGATAAAAAAGATCCTCTAACCATGTCTTGAAGAAACAACAAAGTTGAATTGTATGAAATTCCGCAGAACGAAAAGACTAAGCCAGTACCACGAGACCATCCAAATAAGGAACACTGAGAACCTTGAAAAGATTCTTAGAGCTGTCGCTAGACCAGAAGGAAAAGCAACAAATTGGTAATGCTGGTCAAAAAAAAGAGAATCTCAGAAAATGAAAATAATCTGAATGAAAACAGAAAATGAAGATATGCATCTATTGTAAACAAATAATGCCATCACTGACCAAAAAGGCAGAATTGACCATATAAACACCATTCTAAAAGATGGTACACTTATATAATAATTCAAAAAGATTTTCTATCTTTAGAACAATGAATTGTCTTGAATAAAACCCCCAAACCCTGTTCCTATAATGGAACAGGAATAAATACCCCAGAAAACTCCAGGTCTGAGCAGCTCTTGAGCCCCAACGGGTGACCAGCCGCGCTTCACCAGTATCCAAAACATATAGGTCTGAAACACACTTCAGGAAAGTGTTAGCCTTACTGGAATAGCTGGAATATGATAGAGAAAAAAAAGACTTCTCACAGACGGTTTTACTCTGAATCCTATTCTGTACCCACAATCTAAGAAGTTTGGACCGAATAGAACCAAACAAATTTCAAAAAAAGTCATAACCTGCCCCTTACCAGCCAAGCTGGAATAAGAACCGCACCTACATGCAAATTTGAGGAGCTGACTTTGAACTTTTAAAAGGCTTAATTGAATGAAGAAAAAGCTTCCAATTAAAAACATGTTACTTGGGGAAGAATTTAGGATTCCATTCCTTAGTAAGAACAAAAAACTAATATAAGCTTAAAGTTTTAGTCTTAGAACTCAATCTTGAAGCCCAGAGTAACAGTTAAATAATTGAATCCAATTTTGAACCAAATAATTGATTACCTTGGAAAAAAAGCAATATGGATTTTAGAAATCAAATTAGCATTCCAAGATTGAAATCACAAAGTTCTTCTAGCTAAAATAGCTAAAGACATAGATTAACCTTCATTTTCAAAAATATCAAAAAATGACGACACAAATGAAATTATTAGCATGTTAATCAAGTTAAAGGACCAGTCAACACATTGGATTTGCATAATCAACAAATGCAAGATAACAAGACAATGCAATAGCACTCAGTCTGAACTTCAAATGAGTAGTAGATTTTTGTCCCTTTAACAATGCTAAACAAATCATAATCCGATACTTGATCTTAAAGTATCCAACCAGAAAGATGAAGCAATTGAAACATCAGCCAAATAAATTACAGGTCTAAGAAAAGTACCTGAAAATAAATAATTTTCCTTAAATAAGATACAACCATCTGAAGGAAAAAAATAAATACTATTTGCTATAGGAATAATAGTATATTTAGCAGGAGTAGAGATAGCCCCATTAACTTGGGGAATCTTTCCTCAAAACTGAAAATTAACTGCCGGCAAAGAATACAATTTAAAAACCTTAAAGAAGGAATAAAAGAAAATTCTCAGCCTATTCCATTCCCTAATATCAGGAAATGGAAAAAAACCTCTGAAGAAACCACAGAAGATTAATAAGCAGAATTTAAATGTTAGCTAGTCTTTAAAATCAAAATAACTAGTTACTTCAATATCCAAAATAATCAACACCTTTTGAACAAAGAACAAATGTACTCTATTAAAAAATAAAAAAGTAGATTTGTTAGTGTCAAAATCTGATGAAGAAAAATTCTGAATGAGAAAAAACACCATCAGAGAAGGATAATTCAGCATGTTGTTGGTCATTTGAAACTTCATCAAATAAAAAAGAAGTTTGAAAAAGACCTAAAAATTTTATTAGAAGGCGGGATGTCAGACAAAGCCTTTAAAATAGAATCAGAAAAATATTCTTATAAATTTCTAAGTATATCTTGTACATAAGATGTAAAAAGAATAGCAATATATAAAGCATAAATACTAATGGACTCTGCATGTAAAAGTTTATCATGATAACTTATTACAAACCATAGCTAAAGATAAACATTCATAACATTAAAATAAATGAACTTAGCTTTGGAAGGACTGATATCAGTCAACAGGAATCCCTCAGCATTTTCTGATACAGGAACAGTGTTTGAAATATCTTGCAATATGTAATAGAAAAAAACAGAATTTATGCTTACCTGATAAATTACTTTCTCCAACGGTGTGTCCGGTCCACGGCGTCATCCATTACTTGTGGGATATTCTCCTCCCCCACAGGGAAAGGCAAGGAGAGCACACAGCAAGAGCTGTCCATATAGTCCCTCCCAGGCTCCGCCCCCCCAGTCATTCGACCGACGGTTAGGAGAAAAAAAGGAGAAACTATAGGGTGCCGTGGTGACTGTAGTGTATAGAGAGAGAAATTTTTCAAACCTGATTAAAAAACCAGGGCGGGTCGTGGACCGGACACACCGTTGGAGAAAGTAATTTATCAGGTAAGCATAAATTCTGTTTTCTCCAACATTGGTGTGTCCGGTCCACGGCGTCATCCATTACTTGTGGGAACCAATACCAAAGCTTTAGGACACGGATGAAGGGAGGGAGCAAATCAGGTTACCTAAACAGAAGGCACCACGGCTTGCAAAACCTTTCTCCCAAAAATAGCCTCAGAAGAAGCAAAAAGTATCAAATTTGTAGAATTTGGCAAAAGTGTGCAGAGAAGACCAAGTTGCTGCCTCACATATCTGATCAACAGAAGCCTCGTTCTTGAAGGCCCATGTGGAAGCCACAGCCCTAGTAGAGTGAGCTGTGATTCGTTCAGGAGGCTGCCGTCCGGCAGTCTCATAAGCCAACCGGATAATGCTTTTCAGCCAGAAAGAAAGAGAGGTAGCAGTAGTTTTTTGTCCTCTCCTCTTACCAGAATAAACGACAAACAAAAAAGAAGTTTTGTCTGAAATCCTTTGTTGCTTCTAAATAGAACTTTAAAGCACGGACTACATCTAAATGGTGTAACAAATGTTCCTTCTTTGAAACTGGATTTGGACACAAAGAAGGGACAACTATTTCCTGGTTAATATTCTTGTTGGAAACAACTTTTGGAAGAAAACCAGGCTTGGTACGCAAAACAACCTTATCTGAATGGAACACCAGATAGGGTGGATCACACTGCAAAGCAGATAGTTCAGAAACTCTTCTAGCAGAAGAAATAGCAACCAAAAACAGAACTTTCCAAGATAGTAACTTGATATCTATGGAATGTAAGGGTTCAAATGGAACCCCTTGAAGAACTGAAAAAACTAAATTTAGACTCCAGGGAGGAGTCAAAGGTCTGTAAACAGGTTTGATTCTGACCAAAGCCTGTACAAAAGCTTGTACATCTGGCACAGCTGCCAGTCGTCTGTGTAACAAGACAGATAAAGCAGATCTCTGTCCTTTTAGAGAACTCGCTGACAATCCCTTATCCAAACCTTCTTGTTAGAAAGGAGAGGATCCTGGGAATATTAATCCATGAGAAGCCCTTGGATTTACACCAACAGATATATCCTTTCCATATTTTATGGTAAATCCTTCTAGTCACAGGTTTTCTGGCTTGGACCAGAGTATCTATCACTGAATCTGAAAACCCGTGCTTGGATAAAATCAAGCGTTCAATTTCCAAGCAGTCAGCTGGAGAGAAACTAGATTTGGATGTTCGAATGGACCTTGCACTAGAAGATCCTGTCTCAAAGGTAGCTTCCATGGTGGAGCCGATGACATATTCACCAGGTCTGCATACCAAGTCCTGCGTGGCCACGCAGGAGCTATCAGAATCACTGAGGCCTTCTCCTGTTTGATCCTGGCTACAAGCCTGGGAAGGAGAGGGAACGGTGGAAATGCATAAGCTAGGTTGAACGACCAAGGCGTCACTAATGCATCCACTAGAGTCGCCTTGGGATCCCTGGATCTGGACCCGTAGCAAGGAACCTTGAAGTTCTGACGAGACGCCATCAGATCCATGTCTGGAATGTCCCATAATTGAGTCAACTGGGCAAAAACCTCCGGGTGGAGTTCCCACTCCCCCGGATGGAAAGTCTGACGACTCAGATAATCCGCCTCCCAGTTGTCTACTCCTGGGATGTGAATTGCAGATAGATGGCAGGAGTGATCCTCCGCCCATTTGATGATCTTGGATACCTCTCTCATCGCCAAGGAACTCTTTGTTCCTCCCTGATGGTTGATGTAAGCTACAGTTGTCATGTTGTCTGACTGGAATCTTATGAATCCGGCCTTCGCTAGTTGAGGCCAAGCCCGGAGAGCATTGAATATCGCTCTCAGTTCCAGGATGTTTATCGGGAGAAGAGACTCTTCCCGAGACCATAGACCCTGAGCTTTCAGGGAATCCCAGACCGCGCCCCAGCCTAATAGACTGGCGTCGGTCGTGACAATGACCCACTCTGGTCTGCGGAAACTCATTCCCTGAGACAGGTGATCCTGTGACAACCACCAACGGAGTGAGTCTCTGGTCATCTGGTCTACTTGAATCTTTGGAGACAAGTCTGTATAGTCCCCATTCCACTGCTTGAGCATGCACAGTTGTAATGGTCTTAGATGAATTTGAGCAAAAGGAACTATGTCCATTGCTGCAACCATCAACCCTACTACTACCATGCACTGAGCTATGGAAGGCTGCAGAATAGAGTGAAGAACTTGACAAGCTTTAGAAGCTTTGACTTTCTGACTTTTGTCAGGAAGATCTTCATTTTTAAAGAATCTATTATCGTTCCCAAGAAGGGAACTCTTGTCGACGGAGACAGGGAACTCTTTTCTACGTTCACCTTCCACCCGTGAGATATGAGAAAGGCTAGAACAATGTCTGTATGAGCCTTTGCTTTGGAAAGAGACGACGTTTGGATTAGAATGTCATCCAGATAAGGTGCCACTGCAATACCCCTTGGTCTTAGAACCTCTAGAAGGGACCCTAGCACCTTTGTGAAAATCCTTGGATGATCTTTGTGGATAGGAATATGTAGATACGCATCCTTTAAATCCACGGTAGTCATAAATTGACCCTCCTGGATTGTAGATAAAATTGTTCAAATGGTTTCCATTTGAACGATGGAACTCTGAGAAATTTGATTAGAATTTTTAAATCCAGAATTGGTCTGAAAATTCCCTCTTTTTTGGGAACTACAAACAGATTTGAGTAAAACCCCCGACCTTGTTCCACAGTTGGAACTGGGTGTATCACTCCCATCTTTAACAGGTCTTCTACACAATGTAAGAATGCCTGTCTCTTTATTTGGTTTCAAGATAAGTTAGACATGTGGAACCTTCCCCTTGAGGGTAGTTCCTTGAACTCCAGAAGAAAACCCTGAGAGACTATTTCTAGTGTCCAGGGATCCTGAACATCTCTTGCCTGAGCAAAGAGAGAGAGTCTGCCCCCTACTAGATCCGGTCCCGGATCGGGGGCTACCCCTTCATGCTGTTTTGGTAGCAGCAGCAGGCTTCTTGGCCTGTTTACCCTTGTTCCAGCCTTGCATTGATTTCCAAGCTGGTTTAGTCTGGGAAGCGTTACCCTCTTGTCTAGAGGCTGCCGAGTTGGAAGCCGGTCCGTTCCTGAAATTGCGAATGGAACGAAAATTGGACTTATTCTTAGCCTTGAAAGGTTTATCTTGTGGGAGGGCATGGCCCTTTCCCTCAGTGATGTCTGAAATAATCTCTTTCAATTCTGGCCCAAAAAGGGTCTTACCTTTGAAAGGGGTATTAAGCAATTTTGTCTTGGAAGATACATCCGCCGACCAAGACTTTAGCCAGAGCGCTCTACGCGCCCCAATTGTAAACCCTGAATTTTTCGCCGCTAACCTCGCTAACTGCAAAGCGGTGTCTAAAATAAAGGAATTAGCTAACTTAAGTGCGTGAATTCTGTCCATGACTTCCTCATACGGAGTCTCCCTACTGAGCGACTTTTCCAGTTCCTCGAACCAGAACCACGCCGCTGTAGTGACAGGAATAATGCACGAAATAGGTTAAAGGAGGTAACCTTGCTGTACAAAAATCTTTTTAAGCAAACCCTCCAATTTTTTATCCATAGGATCTTTGAAAGCACAATTGTCCTCAATAGGAATGGTCGTGCGCTTGGCTAGAGTAGAAACTGCCCCCTCGACCTTAGGGACTGTTTGCCATGTGTCCTTCCTGGGGTCGACCATAGGGAACAATTTCTTAAATATAGGAGGAGGGACAAAAGGTATGCCTGGCTTCTCCCACTCCTTATTCACTATGTCCGCCACCCGTTTAGGTATTGGAAAAGCATCAGGGTGCACCGGGACCTCAAGGAACTTGTCCATCTTGCACAATTTTTCTGGATTGACCAGATTGTCACAATCATCCAGAGTAGATAGCACCTCCTTAAGTAATGCGCGGAGATGCTCTAATTTTGATTTAAATGTCACAACATCAGGTTCTGCCTGCTGAGAAATTCTTCCTGTATCAGAAATTTCCCCATCTGACAAACCCTCCCTCACTGCCACTTCAGATTGGTGTGAGGGTATGACAGAAAAATTATCATCAGCGCCCTCCTGCTCTACAGTGTTTAAAACAGAGCAATCGCGCTTTCTCTGAAATGCTGGCATTTTGGATAAAATATTAGCTATGGAGTTATCCATTACTGCCGTCAATTGCTGCATAGTAACAAGCATTGGCGCGCTAGAAGTACTAGGGGTCGCCTGCGCGGGCATAACTGGTATAGACACAGAAGGAGATGATGTAGAACTATGTCTACTTCCTTCATCTGAGGAATCATCCTGGGCAACTTTACAATTTGTGACAGTACTGTCCTTACTTTGTTTGGACGCTATGGCACAATTATCACACATATTTGAAGGGGGAACCACATTGGCTACCATACATACAGAACATGATCTATCTGAAGGTACAGACATGTTAAACAGGCTTAAACTGGTTAATAAAGCACAAAAACCGTTTTAAAACAAAACCGTTACTGTCTCTTTAAATGTTAAACAGGGCACACTTTATTACTGAATATGTGAAAAACTATGAAGGAATTATCCAATCTTTACCAAATTTTCACCACAGTGTCTTAATGCATTCAAAGTATTGCACCCCAATTTTCAAGCTGTTAACCCTTAAAATGTTGAAACCGGAGCCGTTTTTAATTTTAACCCCCTTACAGTCCCAGCTGCGACTTCACCAATCCCAGGGGGGTATATGATATCAAATGAAGCCTTCTAGGAACGTTTTTAGTGGATTCCAGACCCACACACATGCAGCTGCATGTACTGTACTCAAAAGTAACTGCACAGTAATGGCACGAAAATGAGGCTCTGCCTACTACAGAGAAAGGCCCTTCCTGACTGGGAAGGTGTCTTAACAAGTGCCTGGTGCTAAAAAACGTTCCCCAATGTTATAAAAGTGTGAAATTCAACTTAAAACTGCATATAATACTTAAATAAAGCAATCGATTTAGCCCTTAAGAGTGTCTACCAGTGTATAGCCCATAATAAGCCCTTTATTCTGTTTGAGACTAAGAAAATGGCTTACCAATCCCCATGAGGGAAAATGACAGCCTTCCAGCATTACACAGTCTTGTTAGAAAAATGGCTAGTCATACCTTAAGCAGAAAAGTCTGCAAACTGTTCCCCCCAACTGAAGTTCTCTCATCTCAACAGTCCTGTGTGGGAACAGCAACTGATTTTAGTTACTGTCTGCTAAAATCATAATCCTCTTTTAAACAGAACTCTTAATCTCTTTCTGTTTCAGAGTAAATAGTACATACCAGCACTATTTTAAAATAACAAACTCTTGATAGAAGAATAAAAAACTACAACTAAACACCACAAACTCCTCACCATCCCTGAGGAGATGCTACTTGTTCAGAGCGGCAAGGAGAATGACTGGGGGGGGGCGGAGCCTGGGAGGGACTATATGGACAGCTCTTGCTGTGTGCTCTCCTTGCCTTTCCCTGTGGGGGAGGAGAATATCCCACAAGTAATGGATGACGCCGTGGACCGGACACACCAATGTTGGAGAAAACAACATATAAAGCAAAATTATCAAATTCCTTAAATGACAGTTTCAGGAATGGGAAAAAAATGCAAAACAAACAAGCCTCCAGCAACCAGAAGCAACAAAAAAAGTGAGACTTAAATAATGTGAAAAAAGTGGCGCCAAGTATAACGCCCACATTTTTGGGCGCCAAGTATGACGCCCACATTTTTTGGCGCCAAGAATGGCGCCCACATTTTTTGGCGCAAAAAAAGTCTAACACACATGCATCAAAAAATGACGCAACCACGAACAAACTTCCGGCCGGAAATGACAAAAATTCGTGACATCACTGATACCTCATATCGATTGAGGATCCCCTTGTGAATGACGTAAGGAGAAGATTCACGAGGGAGTGGTTGACAATCAACGTGAGACACCTACTTCAACGCCCAGCACCGTGTCCGGAGAGAATCACCGGTTGAAACATTCTTCCCTTACCTCATAAGATTGAGGGTATATTTTGTAAGTAGCCAAAATAAGCCTCATAGGAGAAGCAATATTATCCACTCAGAAGTTGGACTTTATATAAACCACAAAGACTTTCGTTCTTATTTTTGGTGTTTCAATTTGTGATAATATTATATATGGTCATCTTATGAGATCATTTTTATTACTCTGTCCATTTTATAACAGATTTATAACCAATTTACAATAATTGTGTATATATAGATATCACTTCTCTGAAAGATACCTAACTTATTAGAAATTACACATTGCATCTAATAGCATTTATAGCAGAGCTTTCCAAACTTGTTATGTTGGTGACACACTTTTTAGACCTAAATCATTTCGCGACACAGTAATTTAGTTGTACTTGCAAAAAGGAGGTTATACTAACTTGTTTTAAGAGATACGGACACATACATAAATTATATAATAACAAAATGTATTTACAAGTAACAGTAAGTATGTGCAAGAATAAAAACAGTTTAATAACACCAATAGCTACTTACTATTTTAATGGGATGTATGAGGTTTATGGGATGAACACAGTTTCTGAATATTTAGTGGAATTAGATAAAGACACTCGCATTTCATCATCAAGCATTTTTAAGCTTCCACTTCCTATCCATATATCAAGAGCAGGAGCAGCAATGCACTACTGGGAGCTAGCTGCAAAAAAACATAATTTATGCTTACCTGATAAATTTATTTCTCTTGTAGTGTATCCAGTCCACGGATCATCCATTACTTATGGGATATTAACTCCTCCCCAACAGGAAGTGCAAGAGGATTCACCCAGCAGAGCTGCTATATAGCTCCTCCCCTAACTGCCATTACCAGTCATTCGACCGAAAACATGCAGAGAAAGGAAAACCATAGGGTACAGTGGTGACTGTAGTTTAATGGAAAAATTACCTGCCTTAAAGTGACAGGGCGGGCCGTGGACTGGATACACTACAAGAGAAATAAATTTATCAGGTAAGCATAAATTATGTTTTCTCTTGTTAAGTGTATCCAGTCCACGGATCATCCATTACTTATGGGATACCAATACCAAAGCTAAAGTACACGGATGACGGGAGGGACAGGCAGGCTCTTTATACGGAAGGAACCACTGCCTGAAGAACCTTTCTCCCAAAAACAGCCTCCGAAGAAGCAAAAGTGTCAAATTTGTAAAATTTGGAAAAAGTATGAAGAGAAGACCAAGTTGCAGCCTTGCAAATCTGTTCAACAGAAGCCTCATTCTTAAAGGCCCAAGTGGAAGCCACAGCTCTAGTAGAATGTGCTGTAATTCTTTCAGGAGGCTGCTGTCCAGCAGTCTCATAGGCTAACCGTATTATGCTACGAAGCCAAAAGGAGAGAGAGGTAGCCGAAGCTTTTTGACCTCTCCTCTGACCAGAATAAACGACAAACCGGGAAGACGTTTGTCGAAAATCCTTAGTTGCCTGTAGATAAAATTTCAGGGCACGGACTACATCTAGATTGTGTAGCAGACGTTCCTTTTTCGAAGAAGGATTAGGACACAAAGATGTAACCACAATCTCTTGATTGATATTCCTGTTAGTGACCACCTTAGGTAGGAACCCAGGTTTAGTACGCAGAACTACCTTGTCTGAATGAAAAATCAGATAAGGAGAATCACAATGTAAGGCAGATAACTCAGAGACTCTTCGAGCCGAGGAAATCGCCATTAAAAACAGAACTTTCCAAGATAACAACTTGATATCAATGGAATGAATGGGTTCAAACGGAACCCCCTGTAAAACATTAAGAACTAAGTTCAAACTCCATGGTGGAGCAACAGTTTTAAACACAGGCTTGATCCTAGCTAAAGCCTGACAAAAAGCTTGAACGTCCGGAACTTCTGACAGACGTTTGTGTAAAAGAATGGACAGAGCTGAAATCTGTCCCTTTAAGGAACTAGCGGATAAACCCTTTTCTAAACCTTCTTGTAGAAAAGACAATATCCTCGGAATCCTAACCTTACTCCATGAGTAACTCTTGGATTCGCACCAATATAAGTATTTGCGCCATATCTTATGGTAAATCTTTCTGGTAACAGGCTTCCTAGCCTGTATTAAGGTATCAATAACTGACTCAGAAAAACCACGTTTTGATAAAATCAAGCGTTCAATTTCCAAGCAGTCAGCTTCAGAGAAATTAGATTTTGATGTTTGAAGGGACCCTGGATCAGAAGGTCCTGTTTCAGAGGTAGCGACCAAGGTGGACAGGATGACATGTCCACTAGATCTGCATACCAAGTCCTGCGTGGCCATGCAGGCGCTATTAGAATCACTGATGCTCTCTCCTGTTTGATTCTGGCAATCAATCGAGGAAGCATCGGGAAGGGTGGAAACACATAAGCCATCCCGAAGGTCCAAGGTGCTGTCAAAGCATCTATCAGAACTGCTCCCGGATCCCTGGATCTGGACCCGTAACGAGGATCTATCTCTGGTTTGCCCCAACGTCGAAGTATTTGGGCAAAGACCTCCGGATGAAGTTCCCACTCCCCCAGATGAAAAGTCTGACGACTTAAGAAATCCGCCTCCCAGTTCTCCACTCCCGGGATGTGGATTGCTGACAGGTGGCAAGAGTGAGACTCTGCCCAGCGAATTATCTTTGATACTTCCATCATTGCTAGGGAGCTTCTTGTCCCTCCCTGATGGTTGATGTAAGCTACAGTCGTGATGTTGTCCGACTGAAACCTGATGAACCCCTGAGTTGTTAACTGGGGCCAAGCCAGGGCGGCATTGAGAACTGCTCTCAATTCCAGAATGTTTATTGGTAGGAGACTCTCCTCCTGATTCCATTGTCCCTGAGCCTTCAGAGAATTCCAGACAGCGCCCCAACCTAGTAGGCTGGCGTCTGTTGTTACAATTGTCCAGTCCGGCCTGCTGAATGGCATCCCCCTGGACAGATGTGGCCGAGAAAGCCACCATAGAAGAGAATTTCTGGTCTCTTGATCCAGATTCAGAGTAGGGGACAAGTCTGAGTAATCCCCATTCCACTGACTTAGCATGCACAATTGCAGCGGTCTGAGATGTAGACGTGCAAAGGGTACTATGTCCATTGCTGCTACCATTAAGCCGATCACCTCCATGCATTGAGCTACTGACGGGTGTTGAATGGAATGAAGGACACGGCATGCATTTTGAAGCTTTGTTAACCTGTCTTCTGTCAGGTAAATCTTCATTTCTACAGAATCTATAAGAGTCCCCAAGAAGGGAACTCTTGTGAGTGGAAAGAGAGAACTCTTCTTTTCGTTCACCTTCCATCCATGCGACCTTAGAAATGCCAGTACTAACTCTGTATGAGACTTGGCAGTTTGAAAGCTTGAAGCTTGTATCAGAATGTCGTCTAGGTACGGAGCTACCGCAATTCCTCGCGGTCTTAGTACCGCCAGAAGAGCACCCAGAACCTTTGTGAAGATTCTCGGAGCCGTAGCCAATCCGAATGGAAGAGCTACAAACTGGTAATGCCTGTCTAGAAAGGCAAACCTTAGATACCGGTAATGATCTTTGTGAATCGGTATGTGAAGGTAAGCATCCTTTAAATCCACTGTGGTCATGTACTGACCCTTTTGGATCATGGGTAAAATTGTCCGAATAGTTTCCATTTTGAACGATGGAACTCTTAGGAATTTGTTTAGGATCTTTAAATCCAAGATTGGCCTGAAAGTTCCCTCTTTTTTGGGAACCACAAACAGATTTGAGTAAAACCCTTGTTCTTGTTCCGACCGCGGAACCGGATGGATCACTCCCATTAATAAAAGATCTTGTACGCAGCGTAGAAACGCCTCTTTCTTTATTTGGTTTGTTGACAACCTTGACAGATGAAATCTCCCTCTTGGGGGAGAGAATTTGAAGTCTAGAAGGTATCCCTGAGATATGATCTCTAACGCCCAGGGATCCTGGACATCTCTTGCCCAAGCCTGGGCGAAGAGAGAAAGTCTGCCCCCCACTAGATCCGTTCCCGGATCGGGGGCCCTCGATTCATGCTGTCTTAGGGGCAGCAGCAGGTTTCCTGGCCTGCTTGCCCTTGTTCCAGGACTGGTTAGGTCTCCAGCCTTGTCTGTAGCGAGCAACAGCTCCTTCCTGTTTTGGTGCAGAGGAAGTTGATGCTGCTCCTGCTTTGAAATTACGAAAGGAACGAAAATTAGACTGTCTAGCCTTAGGTTTGGCTCTGTCTTGAGGCAGGGCATGGCCTTTACCTCCTGTAATGTCAGCGATAATTTCTTTCAACCTGGGCCCGAATAAGGTCTGCCCTTTGAAAGGTATATTAAGCAATTTAGATTTAGAAGTAACGTCAGCTGACCAGGATTTTAGCCACAGTGCTCTGCGTGCCTGAATGGCGAATCCGGAAATCTTAGCCGTAAGTTTAGTTAAATGTACTACGGCATCTGAAATAAATGAGTTAGCTAACTTAAGGGCTTTAAGCTTGTGTGTAATCTCATCTAATGGAGCTGATTCAAGTGTCTCTTCCAGAGACTCAAACCAAAATGCTGCTGCAGCCGTGACAGGCGCAATGCATGCAAGAGGTTGCAATATAAAACCTTGTTGAACAAACATTTTCTTAAGGTAACCCTCTAACTTTTTATCCATTGGATCTGAAAAGGCACAGCTATCCTCCACCGGGATAGTGGTACGCTTAGCTAAAGTAGAAACTGCTCCCTCCACCTTAGGGACCGTTTGCCATAAGTCCCGTGTGGTGGCGTCTATTGGAAACATCTTTCTAAATATCGGAGGGGGTGAGAACGGCACACCGGGTCTATCCCACTCCTTAGTAACAATTTCAGTAAGTCTCTTAGGTATAGGAAAAACGTCAGTACTCGCCGGTACCGCAAAATATTTATCCAACCTACACATTTTCTCTGGTATTGCAACTGTGTTACAATCATTCAGAGCCGCTAACACCTCCCCTAGTAATACACGGAGGTTTTCCAGCTTAAATTTAAAATTTGAAATATCTGAATCCAGTTTGTTTGGATCAGAACCGTCACCCGCAGAATGAAGCTCTCCGTCCTCATGTTCTGCAAATTGTGACGCAGTGTCTGACATGGCCCTAATATTATCAGCGCACTCTGTTCTCACCCCAGAGTGATCACGCTTACCTCTTAGTTCTGGTAATTTAGCCAAAACTTCAGTCATAACAGTAGCCATATCCTGTAATGTGATGTGATTTGTAATGGCCGCCCAGATGTACTCGGCGCTACAATATCACGCACCTCCCGAGCGGGAGATGCAGGTACTGACACGTGAGGCGAGTTAGTCGGCATAACTCTCCCCTCGTTGTTTGGTGAAATATGTTCAATTTGTACAGATTGACTTTCATTTAAAGTAGCATCAATACAGTTAGTACATAAATTTCTATTGGGCTCCACTTTGGCTTTAGCACATATAGCACAGATATCTTCCTCTGAATCAGACATGTTTAACACACTAGCAAATAAACTAGCAACTTGGAAATACTTTTCAAGTAATTTACTATAATATGAAAACGTACTGTGCCTATAAGAAGCACAGAAAAAGTTATGACAGTTGAAAATTAATAAACTGAAAAGTTATAGCATAAAATCTTTGTAAAAAACACAATTTTAGCAAAGGATTGCTCCCATTAGCAAAGGATAACTAACCCTGATAGCAGAAAAAAAAATAAAAAATACAGAAATAAACGTTTTTTTATCACAGTCAACTACAATCTCACAGCTCTGCTGTGAGTGATTACCTCCCTCAAAACAAGTTTTGAAGACCCCTGAGTTCTGTAGAGATGAACCGGATCATGCAGGGAAGACAAACTTCTGACTGAATTTTTTGATGCGTAGCAAAAGCACCAAAAAAGGCCCCTCCCCCTCACACATAACAGTGAGAGAGATCAGTAAACTGTCACAATTAAAACAAGCAACTGCCAAGTGGAAAAATAATGCCCAAATATTTATTCACTCAGTACCTCAGAAAATGCAAACGATTCTACATTCCAGCAAAAACGTTTAACATAATAAATACCTATTAAAAGGTTTAATGTACTTTTAACAGAGTAATTCCGGTGAAATACCATCCCCAGAATACTGAAGTGTAGAGTATACATACATGTCATTATAACGGTATGGCAGGATTTTCTCATCAATTCCATTCAGAAAATAAAAACTGCTACATACCTCAATGCAGATTCATCTGCCCGCTGTCCCCTGATCTGAAGCTTTTACCTCCCTCAGATGGCCGAGAAACAGCAATATGATCTTAACTACTCCGGTTAAAATCATAGTAAAAACTCTGGTAGATTCTTCTTCAAACTCTGCCAGAGAGGCAATAACACGCTCCGGTGCTATTGTAAAATAACAAACTTTTGATTGAAGTTATAAAAACTAAGTATAATCACCATAGTCCTCTCACACATCCTATCTAGTTGTTGGGTGCAAGAGAATGACTGGGAGTGACGTAGAGGGGAGGAGCTATATGCAGCTCTGCTGGGTGAATCCTCTTGCATTTCCTGTTGGGGAGGAGTTATATCCCAGAAGTAATGATGACCCGTGGACTGATCACACATAACAGAAGAAAAAACGTTTAACATTAATAAATTGAGTGTTATTAAAAAGCCTGTTGCTAGTCCCTGCAAATTAGGCTAAAGTTTTATGCATACAGTATAATTCCAGTGAAGTGCCATTCCCCAGAATACTGAAGTGTAAAATATACATACATGACAGCCTGATACCAGTTGCTGCTACTGCATTTAAGGCTGAGTTTACATTATATCGGTATGGCAGAATTTTCTCATCAATTCCATTGTCAGAAAATAATAAGCTGCTACATACCTCTTTGCAGATTAATCTGCCCGCTGTCCCCTGATCTGAAGTTTACCTCTCCTCAGATGGCCGAGAAACAGCAATATGATCTTAACTACTCCGGCTAAAATCATAGAAAAACTCAGGTAGATTCTTCTTCAAATTCTACCAGAGAAGGAATAACACACTCCGGTGCTATTATAAAATAACAAACTTTTGATTGAAGGTATGAAACTAAGTATAATCACCACAGTCCTCTCACACATCCTATCTATTCGTTGGGTGCAAGAGAATGACTGGTAATGGCAGTTAGGGGAGGAGCTATATAGCAGCTCTGCTGGGTGAATCCTCTTGCACTTCCTGTTGGGGAGGAGTTAATATCCCATAAGTAATGGATGATCCGTGGACTGGATACACTTAACAAGAGAAAACCCACTGACTTCAGCTCAGCATTTAAGCTGCTGCCCTCAGAGCTCGGTGAGTACGATTAACTACTGCCCGCGCTGCAAACTCACTGCTGTCCCACTCACTGACTACACATGCAGTCACGAGCCAATTAAGGATACTACACGTGCAGTCACGAGCCAATTAAGGATACTACACGTGCAGTCACGAGCCAATGTGCTGCCAAAGCCGCCAATGGAAATAGTTTCAGCTCCCACTAAGCTGCGCCAATAGGCTAAGATGATCTGTGTTCCCCTAGGTATCAATCACGTGTCAACCAAGTGATATGCGTAGCAGGCAGAAAGTCAGAAACCAAGAAACAAATTTTTTTTAAAATTTGTGCTGAAGCAGGGACACACCTACACACTGCTGCCGACACACTAGTGTGTCCCGACACACAGTTTGGAAAGCACTGATTTATAGAGTTATAACGAACAATATGAATGAATAATATGAATATTCAGAGTAACTAAATAATAAGGTTAAAGTCTATGAACCATATATATATATATATATATATATATATACACATACACACAAATACGCAAAAAAACTTATAGAGTGCCAAGGAAATAAATAAAAATAAATAAAAGGTCCCTGCGACACCCGTGAAATGCTTGTGACTAATTTCATTAAGGGGAAAAAAAACAGAATTTATGCTTACCTGACAAATTACATCTCCAACGGTGTGTCCGGTCCACGGCGTCATCCTTACTTGTGGGAATATCTCTTCCCCAACAGGAAATGGCAAAGAGTCCCAGCAAAGCTGGCCATATAGTCCCTCCTAGGCTCCGCCCACCCCAGTCATTCGACCGACGGACAGGAGGAAAAAATAGGAGAAACCATAGGGTGCCGTGGTGACTGTAGTTAGAGAAAATAATTCATCAAACCTGATTAAAAAACCAGGGCGGGCCGTGGACCGGACACACCGTTGGAGAAAGTAATTTATCAGGTAAGCATAAATTCTGTTTTCTCCAACATTGGTGTGTCCGGTCCACGGCGTCATCCTTACTTGTGGGAACCAATACCAAAGCTTTAGGACACGGATGAAGGGAGGGAGCAAATCAGGTTACCTAAACGGAAGGCACCACGGCTTGCAAAACCTTTCTCCCAAAAATAGCCTCCGAAGAAGCAAAAGTATCAAATTTGTAAAATTTGGCAAAAGTGTGCAGTGAAGACCAAGTCGCTGCCTTACATATCTGATCAACAGAAGCCTCGTTCTTGAAGGCTCATGTGGAAGCCACAGCCCTAGTGGAGTGAGCTGTGATTCTTTCAGGAGGCTGCCGTCCGGCAGTCTCATAAGCCAATCTGATGATGCTTTTAAGCCAAAAGGAAAGAGAGGTAGAAGTTGCTTTTTGACCTCTCCTTTAACCAGAATAGACGACAAACAGAGAAGATGTTTGTCTGAAATCTTTTGTAGCTTCTAAGTAGAATTTTAGAGCACGGACTACATCTAAATTGTGTAGCAAACGTTCCTTCTTTGAGACTGGATTCGGACACAAAGAAGGTACAACTATCTCCTGGTTAATATTTTTGTTGGAAACAACCTTTGGAAGAAAACCAGGCTTAGTACGCAAAACAACCTTAGCAACCAAAAACAAAACTTTCCAAGATAACAACTTAATATCTATGGAATGTAAAGGTTCAAACGGAACCCCTTGAAGAACTGAAAGAACTAGATTTAAACTCCAGGGAGGAGTCAAAGGTCTGTAAACAGGCTTGATCCTAAGCAGAGCCTGAACAAAAGCTTGAACATCTGGCATAGCTGCCAGTCGTTTGTGTAGTAAGACAGATAAGGCAGAAATCTGTCCCTTTAGAGAACTCGCAGATAATCCTTTATCTAAACCTTCTTGTAGAAAGGAAAGGATCTTAGGAATCTTTATCTTATTCCATGGGAATCCCTTGGATTCACACCAGCAGATATATCTTTTCCATATTTTATGGTAAATTTTTCTAGTTACCGGTTTTCTGGCTTGAACCAGAGTATCTATCACAGAATCTGAAAATTCACACTTTGATAGAATCAAGCGTTCAATCTCCAAGCCGTCAGCTGGAGGGAGACCAGATTTGGATGTTCGAATGGACCCTGTACAAGAAGGTCCTGTCTCAAAGGTAGCTTCCATGGTGGAGCCGATGACATATTCACCAGGTCTGCATACCAAGTCCTGCGTGGCCACGCAGGAGCTATCAAGATCACTGAGGCCCTCTCCTGCTTGATCCTGGCTACCAGCCTGGGAATAAGAGGAAACGGTGGAAACACATAAGCTAGGTTGAAGGTCCAAGGCGCTACTAGTGCATTCACTAGAGTCGCCTTGGGATCCCTGGATCTGGACCCGTAGCAAGGAACCTTGAAGTTCTGACGAGACGCCATCAGATCCATGTCTGGAATGCCCCATAATTGGGTCAACTGGGCAAATATCTCCGGGTGGAGTTCCCACTCCCCCGGATGGAAAGTCTGACAACTCAGATAATCCGCCTCCCAGTTTTTCACTCCTGGGATGTGGATCGCAGATAGGTGACAGGAGTGATCCTCCGCCCATTGTATTATTTTGGTCACTTCTTTCATCGCCAGGGAACTCCTTGTTCCCCCCTGATGATTGATATAAGCAACAGTCGTCATGTTGTCTGATTGGAATCTTATGAATCTGGCCTTTGCTAGCTGAGGCCAAGCCCTGAGAGCATTGAAGATCGCTCTTAGTTCCAGAATGTTTATCGGGAGAAGAGACTCTTCCCGAGACCATAGTCCCTGAGCTTTCAGGGATTCCCAGACCGCGCCCCAGCCCACTAGACTGGCGTCGGTCGTGACGATGACCCACTCTGGTCTGCGGAAGCTCATTCCCTGGGAAAAATTTGTTTAGGATTTTTAAATCCAGAATTGGTCTGAAGGTTCCCTCTTTTTTGGGAACTACGAACAGATTTGAGTAAAATCCCGTTCCTTGTTCCGCCATTGGAACTGGGTGTATCACTCCCATCTTTAACAGGTCTTCTACACAATGTAAGAACGCCTGTCTCTTTATTTGGTTTGAGGATAAGTGAGACATGTGGAACCTTCCCCTTGGGGGTAGTTCCTTGAATTCCAGAAGATAACCCTGAGAAACTATTTCTAGCGTCCAGGGATCCTGAACATCTCTTGCCCAAGCCTGAGCAAAGAGAGAGAGTCTGCCCCCCACTAGATCCGGTCCCGGATCGGGGGCTACTCCTTCATGCTGTTTTGTTAGCAGCAGCAGGTTTCTTGGCCTGCTTACCCTTGTTCCAGCCTTGCATCGGTTTCCAGGCTGGTTTGGTCTGTGAAGCAATACCCTCTTGCTTAGAGGATGCAAAATTAGAGGCCGGTCCGTTCCTGAAATTACGAAAGGAACGAAAATTAGACTTATTCTTGGCTTTGAAAGGCCTATCTTGTGGGAGGGCGTGGCCCTTTCCCCCAGTGATGTCTGAGATAATCTCTTTCAATTCTGGCCCAAAGAGAGTTTTACCCTTGAAGGGGATATTAAGCAATTTTGTCTTGGATGATACATCGGCTGACCAAGACTTTAGCCAAAGCGCTCTGCGCGCCACAATTGCAAACCCTGAATTTTTCGCCGCTAATCTAGCTAATTGCAAAGCGGCATCTAAAATAAAAGAATTAGCCAACTTAAGTGCGTGAACTCTGTCCATAACCTCCTCATATGGAGTCTCTATACTGAACGACTTTTCTAGTTCCTCGAACCAGAACCACGCTGCTGTAGTGACAGGAACAATGCACAAAATGGGTTGCAGAAGGTAACCTTGCTGTAAAAAAATCTTTTTAAGCAAACCCTCCAATTTTTTATCCATAGGATCTTTGAAAGCACAATTATCCTCGATAGGAATAGTAGTGCGCTTGTTTAGAGTAGAAACTGCCCCCCTCGACCTTAGGGACTGTCTGCCATAAGTCCTTTCTGGGGTCGACCATAGGAAATAATTTCTTAAATATAGGAGAGGGGACAAAAGGTATGCCGGGCTTCTCCCACTCCTTATTCACTATGTCCGCCACCCGCTTGGGTATAGGAAAAGCGTTGGGGTGCACCGGAACCTCTAGGAACTTGTCCATCTTGCATAATTTTTCAGGAATGACCAGGTTGTCACAATCATCCAGAGTAGATAACACCTCCTTAAGCAATGCGCGGAGATGCTCTAATTTAAATTTAAATGTCACAACATCAGGTTCAGCCTGTTGAGAAATTTTTCCTGAATCTGAAATTTCCCCATCTGACAAAACCTCCCTCATGGCCCCTTCAGATTGGTGTGAGGGTATGACAGAGCAATTATCATCAGCGCCCTCTTGCTCCTCAGTGTTTAAAACAGAGCAATCGCGCTTTCTCTGATATGCAGGCATTTTGGATAAAATATTTGCTATGGAGTTATCCATTACTGCCGTCAATTGTTGCATAGTAATAAGCATTGGCGTGCTAGAAGTACTAGGGGCCTCCTGCGTGGGCAAAACTGGTATAGACACAGAAGGAGATGATGTAGAACCATGTCTACTCCCTTCATCTGAGGAATCATCTTGGGCAACTTCATTATCTGTGGCAGTACTGTCCTTACTTTGTTTGGACGCTATGGCACAATTATCACACAATTTTGAAGGGGGAGACACATTGACTTTCATACATATAGAACATAGCTTATCTGAAGGTACAGACATGTTAAACAGGCTTAAACTTGTCAATAAAGCACAAAAACCGTTTTAAAACAAAACCGTTACTGTCTCTTTAAATTTTAAACAGAGCACACTTTATTACTGAATATGTGAAAAAATATGAAGGAATTGTTCAAAATTTACCAAATTTTCACCACAGTGTCTTAAAGCATTCACAGTATTGCACACCAATTTTCAGAGCTTTAACCCTTAAAATAACGAAACCGGAACCCCTCTACAGTCCCAGCTACAGCCTTCGCTGCGACTTTACCAAACCCAGGGGGGAATACGATACCAAATGAAGCCTTCTAGGAACTTTTCCAACCACTTTCAGATCCTCACACATGCATCTGCATGTCTTGCTCTCAAAAGTAACTGCGCAGTAATGGCGCGAAAATGAGGCTGAGCCTACAACTGGGAAGGCCCTTCCTGACTGGAAAAGGAGTCTACTAACACAGTGCCTGACGTTAAAAAAAACGTTCCCCAAGTTTATAAGTGTGAATTACCAGCATAAACATGTATAAAAAGCCCAAATAAAGCAATCGATTTTGCCCATAAAAGTGTCTACCAGTTTTATAGCCCATATTAAGCCCTTTATTCTGTTTGAGACTAAGAAAATGGCTTACCGGTCCCCATGAGGGGAAATGACAGCCTTCCAGCATTACACAGTCTTGTTAGAAATATGGCTAGTCATACCTTAAGCAGAAAAGTCTGCTGTTTCCCCCAACTGAAGTTACTTCATCTCAACAGTCCTATGTGGAAACAGCAAACGATTTTAGTTACTGTCTGCTAAAATCATCTTCCTCTCACAAACAGAATTCTTCATCTTTTTCTGTTTCAGAGTAAATAGTACATACCAGCACTATTTTAAAATAACAAACTCTTGATAGTAGAATAAAAAAACTACAACTAAACACCACATACTCTTAACCATCTCCGTGGAGATGTTGCCTGTGCAACGGCAAAGAGAATGACTGGGGTGGGCGGAGCGAGGGACTATATGGCCAGCTTTGCTGGGACTCTTTGCCATTTCCTGTTGGGGAAGAGATATTCCCACAAGTAAGGATGACGCCGTGGACCGGACACACCAATGTTGGAGAAAAAGAGGCACTACCTATACTCCATATACATCCCGCTGGCAAACACTGCACTCTGAAGGGAAATGGGCTTCAACTTCGTTGTTCATCTTCCTCCAGTGGAGGCAAAGACAAGACTAGTTTACCTGTGATGTGGGAGAGGTTTTACAGGTTTTACTCTTAGGGTTTGCCTCCTCCTAATAACAGGGAATATAGTAATTCCAAAGAGTAATGGATTGTGGACTCTCACCACCTGTATGAAAGAAATCTCCTTCTTAACTTCAACCCCTGCTTAAGACTACACTCCTCTGGAAGAATCTATTTACAGCTTATGTATTGCTTGAAAATGGCATGACCTTGGAAGATGGACTGCTTTACTGTCCATAAAATGCGCTTTGCTCAATAGAGCTATACAAAATAACTTTTGGTACTAATGATGGCTCCCACGATTGTAAGTTAGCAGCCCAAAAAGTACACATAGAGATATTTAAACCTCCCTTCATTGACCAGTCTATAAATGTGCAGCAACCAATCCCTATAGTTCTTAAAAATAAACATACTATGAAGTTTATGGGAAGAAAATGCATTGTATATACACCCAAGCAGTAGAATGAATAGTCAATTAGACTATTTAAAATCTTTTGTTCTGTCTGTGAAGTAGCGCAGGTATGGAACAAAAAAGTATAAAATGGTTTTCCATCAACAAGCTTATGTGAATAAAAAGGAGGGCAGTACAATATATATTGATAAATGAAAATCAGTCACAACTTTTAGCAAAAAGTCTAGAATATTGAGAGCTACTACTTTATCTTTAGAAAAGAGAAGTGTTTACAGTAATTGATTGTAGCTCAGAGACACTTCTTGCAGACATAAATGCAACAAATTAAAAAAATACTGACTTCAGGTTCTCAAAAGGTGGTTCCATAAGAACATCAAGCACCAATGTGAGATCCCTTGAAGGAACAATAGGTCTTACAACGGGCTAGAAAAGGGACAAAGCTTGAAAACTGTTTTGTTCTGAGCCATCTAGTTGCAGATATTGGAGAAACATGCACCTTAAAGGCACACAAATATAAATTAATCTTTTTCCTGATTCAAGTGTATGAGTTCAGTGTATAAATATACGCACTTGTTGATTACAGAGGCAAGATCATACTATCTTTTTCCTGATCAAGCTATCTTTTTCCTCATCATGCTATCTTTTTCCTGATTCAGATGGAGAATGGTGTTTTAGAGACTTCCCAATTTACTTTTATCATTAAACACAGAGTGTTCTATTTAAGAAGCTCTGAATGTAGTTTTGGAGCTCCTTCGCCCACAGGCTCGCACAAGCCAGCCTGCAGCCAAAAGTTAAGAAGCAGCGGTCATCAGACCACTGCTTCTTAACCTATATGCCAACTATAGTGTGGCATTTTTCAATTTCTACAAACTTCTCCGACCGGGAAGATCGGCAGCGTGCAAGCAGGGGGTGGTGTTGCACATGAGGTGAAGTGTGCAATGATAAATACAGGTGGCGTATTGCTGCCCACTAGCCATGACGGGCAGACAGGGGCAGAGGTGTCCACTTGTATCCGTCCAGGAATTTAGTAAATCTAGCCCACAGTCTGTTTTTATGCACACTTAATGATGTACCAATTACTACTGAGCAAGTGTATGAGTTCAGTGTATAAGTATATATACTTGTTGATTACAGAGGCAAGATGCTATCTTAAAGGGACACTGAACCCAAATTTTTTCTTTCGTGATTAAGATAGAGCATGACATTTTAAGCAACTTTCTAATTTACTCCTATTATCAAATTTACTTCATTCTCTTGGTATCTTTATTTGAAATGCAAGAATCTAAGTTTAGATACCAGCCAATTTTTGGTGAACAACCTGGGTTGTCCTTGCCGATTGGTGGATAAATTCATCCACCAATAAAAAAGTGCTATCCAGAGTTCTGAACCCAAAAAAAAAAGCTTAGATGCCTTCTTTTTCAAATAAAGATAGCAAGAGAACGAAGGAAAAATGATAATAGGAGTGAATTAGAAAGTTGCTTAAAATTGCATGTTCTATCGGAATCACGAAAGAAAAAAATTTGCGTTCAGTGTCCCTTTTAAAAATAAATAAAAATGAATCTATTTTAAGGATGGCCTGACATTCAACTTGAAAGTGCAACAACAAATACCTCCAGCTTCCGCATAAAAATTACACTTGCCACATTACCTAGGCAGGCCAAAACTTACAGGTTACATAATATCTTTTTTGACCACAACAGGGAGTGTGAGAGAATTTTTTTACACAAAATCAAGGTAGGTGTTTCATGACCTTTTAAGTAATCGTCCTTAGGGCGTTCTTTCTATTGGCATTGTCCACAGGTGTGATTTAAATAGTATATATATATATATATATATATATATATATTTCTATATATATATATATATATATTTATATATATATATATTTATATATATATATATATATATATATATATATATATATATATATATATATATATATATATATTTATTGTTTTGGTTTGTTTTCCCTCTTTAATTAAATGCAAGCTATGGAAAACGACCTTACCTTCGAAACTGATGATACATCTTGTACCTCTGTGACATTATTTCATCTAATAGTTTAATAAACCTTTTCAGACTTTTCACTTCACTTTCTGCATCTTGATATTTTTCCTTTGCATCATGATACTGCCTTAAATAAAAAAAGTAGAAGTAATAATTAGTAAAACATAACCAAAAAAGAATCATACACTGTTATGCAATATTAGAAAAACAATATTTACATATGAATTTCTTCATGATCAGACACACCATATACATAATTTCTCTTTAAAGAGTTGCAATCCTCCTCCTGTTCACCTGACCCTCAAGTTGCATGTAGCCAAGATAGCAGAGGTCCGAATAGACACTTAAAAATTAAGCAGAGAACCAGTAACAGCTTTCCGTCTAAACATGATGAAATCAATCTAAGTACACATTTTCTCATATGTAATATCTTTACATTACATAATTTATCACTCATAGTTTGTAATCCAGTTGAACCAGAAAGAGGAATAGGTGGGAAAGAATAGTGACTATTAGGAAAACAATTGGTCTATAAGACTAATCATCTAAATGCTACGTATGCATGGATTAAAATATACTGAACTGATAAAAGGTTTATAAATATGTAGAATTAAAAAGCTGCTTTCGTTTTTTTTTTTTATTAAAAGTGGAATAAAAACGCCCAATGCTTAACAGGTAAGCAGCTGCAAATTTCTATTCCTAAGCAATCAACTAGAACCAAATAAAACACTGTACAGTCTGTACAAAAAAAAAAAAAAAATATATATATATATATATTAAAAAATCAATTATGATACATAACGCACTATTAATGTATACTAAAGTGTACTGTGTTTTTAATAATTTATCTTTATTTTAAAAAAATAAAATACATTTTGGCACAGGTATTACTCATATATATTAATAAGTTTTAATCTATATTGGTAAGCATAGTGTAGATTTTACAGTGATTTTACAGTATCAAGGCCCAAATATGGGAAACATTCAGAGTATCACTAACTAGATCAAAACTGGTAGACCTACAGACGCAGCACAGGCACTGTGCTATAGCTAAACATAAACCAACGCAGACAGCAACATTTCCTGCTCCAAATCAAACTTGGATATTGCTTTTAGGTGGAAATCATGGCAGTTTCAAGAAATAATTTTTAATGAGTAAACTTGAATTTTTAGCTTTAGAAATAGCTTGTAAAAAGACTGGTCACTACTATCTTCTAAAAAGAGAAACAAGATTAGTGGGAAATATGTAAGCCAGTAGGGAAAAAACACTGAATATTCCTCATCAATGCAAGATAAATAATACTTCTGTTGATGTTCCATTCTCCAAGAAGGATCTCCTGGTGACTGATAGTCCTCACATCGTCAGAACTCAGCATACTGAAGTATTCAACACAATATGTGTAGCAGACCCAGACGAGGTAAACACCTGAGTCAAGAACACACAGCCATCATTAGGATGACACAGAAATAAAATACTTGCTGAGAAGTAAAATGCAGTCAAACAAGATATCAGATTGCAAAAACTCCAAGACAGAGGGCACACTCTAGGCAATCCAAGCTGCCAGACCGACACATAGGTCTCAAAAAGGGAAAAGCACAGAACCTCGAGGCCCACTACACCTCCGAAAATGAACAACAAATCTCAGAACCTACTCCCAGCTGGGCCAGCCCAAGCTTCGGCAGGTCTGAAAACAGGGGAACAGACTAACCCCAACACCAGCTCACAAAAGAGCGGAAAAATGGCTTCAGCCATTCCAACAGAGCTCAGGGACCCACTCAAAACTCTATAGAGACAGTCGACAAGGCCGAAGACCCAGAAAAATCTAGCAAAAGGCCCAACATAGTCTCAACGCGAAGCAAGAAAGACTCCAGATAGAACAGAATAACCCAGAGAGCATGTCTCTCTCCAAAATAGGTTAAACCCTCTGTTCGACCGCCTGAATCCAGGAGAAGCCTTAAGACAAGGACCACACCTCCGTAAGGAAGAGAACAAGCCCCCCCACTTAAGAAAAGGGGGGCCATTAAAGACAGAGCACCTGCCCACAAGACAAAAGGCCACAGGCTGAACCAGAGATCAACCTCCAACGCAGATTAACTTGGAAGGAATCCCCTTAGAAAATTAGCCTGCTAGCACAAAAAGTGCAATAGCTGGAGCGGTTACCCTGCAAACCCTTCGCCTACAGAACCGCAAAGCCATCAGGTTACTTCAGCAAACGGTACAAGGGAAACCGTTCATTAAAGTGTAGGCAAGCCCAATAAGCACCAGCACTCAGAAAACCTGGCCAACCGTGACCATATCAACTAGCCAGACCAAAGGTCATAGCCCAAGTTCCCTGGAACTGGAGAACCCGGAACCCACCCTAGATCCTGAAATGTCTGGTAACAACCCACAACGGGATCCACAAGGGAAAACGCTGAGCAAAAGCCTCAGCAACCGGAAGAACCAGGGCGATGACAGGTCCGAGCCCCCAATTGTTTAAAACAAACAATATCCCAGAAACTCAAACACCCCGTCTGATATAAAAAACAGACCCACAGGGAGATATCAATGCAATATCCAGAATATCCCAGAGAATGAGAACACCTCACACGTCCCGACCCAAGGAAGAGACCACCCCTTGCCGAAGTCCAACGCTCCAAAGGAGCTAAGGCATCTCGAATCAAGACACTAGAGCCCATAGGCGTTCGAACTGCCACAAGACGTCCAAAGCAAGGGGATAACTTGACAACAAGGTCACTCGACCAAAGGCTAGTCTCCACATCACCTCCAATATAAGACAGAGGATCACTTGAAAACAAGGATGCGAAGCATCCCCAGTTCCGGGAAGAATCCTAAGCAGAGCCCAAAGGAAACTCCCTTGAAGGAAAAACCAGGTCCCCAAAGGTGACCCAACCCACATGGAGTAACGGACAAAATCCAAAGGGTTTCAATGAAGAGAACAACCATCTCCCAAAGGGAAAACCAGGGCCCCATAAGGTGACCTAACCCACATGGAGAAACGGACAAAGTCCAAATGGTCTCACTGAAGAAGAGAACCATGGAAGGAATAAGTCCAAAAGGACAATTCCTAGATACTCAGAAAGGCCAAACCGCCCTAAACCAGCGGTAAGGAGGCGCTAAACCCCCAATCCTCCCACGTGAGGAAGAAACACTCTAGGTCCCGAGAGTATCAGAAGCAAAAGAGAGTGACGTAGCGGAACTCGGCTGACCCAGTCAACCAGCTTGAAGGCTAAATAAGGAGTGAAACAATCCTTCCTGCCTCACTGACCCACAAGTCCTCTTTAGAATGCTTAGCTAAAACTTGTAAAATAAAAACAAGAAAACACAAATAATAAAGTGAGCACTCTGCGCCTCAACCGGACCAGCCAGGCAGAGATCAGCCGCCACGTGTCTGAACAAGCCACGAGACAGAAGATCTGAACCCAAACAGGATCAGCCTGCAGACAGGGTCATAACTGTCAAGCTGCCTAAATCCTCCCTCAGAGGGGAAGAGAATAACAGACAAACATAGGACTAACATGTTCTTAAACAAACTTCTGCAGAAGTAAACAGCGAGGATCGATCCCAGAGAAAGTACCTGAAGGTAACATATAATCAAAAATAAGAGACATCCTAACAGGATAAAAGAAAATTTAACGCAACCCGTAGGTTAATGCCCAAGAAGAAAAAGGCATACCCGCGGGACCAGCCAAACGGAACCTTGATCTTCCAACAAAACTGGGAAGGATCTCAATAAACCGACAATCAGGAGATTATGTCATCCCCTCATGTCTAATGAGGTGAGCCATTCGAAGTAGAATACTGCTGATTCCCATATCCGTTAAGGATAGGATAATCTAATAACTCAAAAACGTGTCTGAGTAAAACGCAAATTCTGTAACGAAAGGCACAACACTCAGGGACAGCTACACCTGCAGGGAACTGCATAGGCCCACCCAAGGCCGGGAGACCCAGGACAATAGGGCACGAGCACAAATAAACGTCTGGACTTTGCAGATTCATAATCTCCAAAATTATGTGAAAGCTAAAACGTGCTGCAACCTCCGCGGGGAACAAGCCGCCCTGCAAGGAGGGATAAACAAAATCTGGGTTACCCGCATGTGTAGTAGTAGGGAGCGATAGGGAACTCGTCTCTTGGAGGAGAGAACCCCCAAAGGCGGATAGCTCAGCGGACCCTTGATTCCCCGAGCCCGAGGAACAAGACGCTCTAATACGGCATACAGAACATAACTGATTGACATGTGTCAACAGGGCCAATTCGCATTCTTCACAAGTCGAAGAATCTGAAATTTGAACTCGGCATCAGAATCCTCCATAACAGGATAGAGAATATAATAATATGGACTATAAGAAAACAAAATCTAAACGGCACCTGACACCCACAATGGCTGGGGCACTCACCACCTCCTATGAACCAGACACCGGCAGACCAGAATTTCTCAGTCGCCACACGGTCAGGAATGCGTAAATGGAAGACCAGTTCACAGTCACAAGATGAACCGTACAGTCCAAAAAAGCAAGCCCAACCATAAGGTTGCGTCACTTCCAAAGGCCTCTATGTTTCAAGCCGAGAGCCCAGATAACACTACACATAAGCAGATTGAATCACATAACAGACATGATTAAAAAAAAAAAACAGATTCTAACCTTGAACTATATAACTGGGCAGCTCAGTGTAAATTTGTCATAGATTGGATGACAGGACAGGGAAAATTCACTGACCTTAAACTAGAAAGCGCACTGGTTAAGCCGTGGGCACTGGAAATGATACCACATATGACACAGACACAAGTGACCAAATGTTTGGGAGAACTTGATCTTCTAACCCAACCGGCGAGAGCCTGGAGACTAGCCTGTAAAAGGCTGGGAGGCGATCACAGGATAATATCATACCTACCTTGGTGTGGAAACCCTGAATTCCCGGCAGGTATCACATCTAAAGCCTTTTATCAGTGGAAGAGACAGGGATTACGCACAATAGGTCAAATGGAGATGGCAGGAGGGAAGCACATGCAGGCTTTTGACAGTCTGAAAGACACTTTTGAGCTACCTAGGACCCACCACTATGCTTACCTACAGGCCAGGCATTACTTTGACAAACTCCACAGAGAGGGGGGGAACACTGATCAGACACTAATTTTGCAGAGCATCAGACTGGCCGCACAAGGTGTTACATCCATTTCCCCACTGTACAAAATAATGACTAAACTGACAAACACGACGTGCAAAAACAAGATAGCGGAAATTTGGAGTAAAATGTTAGAGGAGGTGGTGACAGGGGAGGAGATTGAACAGAGTATTCACAAGGTCAAGTTGGCCACCCTCTTGTCGGAGATGAGAGAATCACACTTCAAACTGATACACGATAGTTATGTCACACCTGAGAAATTTCAGAAATGGAAAACTGAAAGGGATAACAGATGTCCTAAATGTGGTTTAATTGAGGCAGACATTAGACACATGTTGTGGAGCTGTCCTAGAATAGTTAGGTTTTGGAAGATGATGGCATACTGGGCAAACGCAAAGGCACAGATACCTAGTGGGGAGTGGACGTTTCGGAACGTAGTGTTGTTGGACTTTGAGGGAATACCAAAAAACACTAAACTATTCATGTATAATATTGTTTTACTGGCAAGACACCTGATATTTCAGAACTGGATTAAACGCAACCCACCCAATGTCACCCAACTAAAGCAGAAACTGATAACACAGATGTTTATTGAGCAATCAGATGGTCTGGGGGACATGGCTAAAAGGGTTAGGTCCTTCATGACTAAATGGGGGCCTTTCATCCTCATACTTCCGGTTGACACACGTAGGTTGATCGTCACACCATTCCGAAACACAGAATATATGCTGGAAGCGGCACTTCGAGGGGAATGGGAGATGGACTGAATAGGAATCCCTGGGAGGGGGGAGGAGCAGAGGTGAGGAGGAGAGGAAAGAGTTAGGCTAGGGTCAAGTTTATGTTCAAAGATTTTTGTTTGTTTGTTTCTTTTTTTTTTTTCTTTTTCCTTCCTTTTTTTCTCCTGCTTTTGTTTTTGTTGTTTGTCTGTTTCGTTTTCTCTCTCGAATATATAAGAAAATAGTAAGTGCACTACAGGGTAACCAACTTATGCATTTTCAGGTTTTCCTTTGCATTAAGGAGCTGTACTAATTGTTGTGAATGCTAAGAAATGCGATCTGTATTTTATGGTACTCCTTGACTTGTAACCAGGCAGCACTTGAAACTTGATGTATGTATCTCTTACCACTTGTAAGTTGCACACAAAAATAAAGATATTTAAAAAAAAAAAAAAAAAAAAAAAACCCAGATTAATAATCCCCCTCAGGAGATATTAACCCTTGATTCCAAGACACTAAAGGAGTCTCACTGAGACCCTGTAAATATTTTTTCTAAGTCCCGAAAGATAGCACCTCACAGGAAACAAATGAGTTACAATACATTCTGATGAAATAAAATGAAACGATCTTACCGGAATCTACGACATGGAACAGGAACACTGCCCTTCAAGTGTGACGGATAGTAGCAGCGCCTCCGCCATGGACTTGAGAGAAGAGAGCAGGCAGCGAAGCAAAGTTCGTCAACACCGATTGCTTGTGGAGCTGTTAACATGAGTCGGGATGGTTTCGCAGAAAGACTCTCCCTGCATCTCCGGACTCTAACTTTCATTCAGACCCTCACTGAGAGGCTGATAGGATTATTTAAAACTCCCGCCCCATGTCGAAGAGTACTACCCTCCATAAGAGACAAACTTGTGATACTTCTCTGCCAACCTCCTGGGACGAAAGGCAAAGAATGACTGGGGGATGAGGGAAGTTGGAGGAGTATTTAAGCCTTTGGCTGGGGTGTCTTTGCCTCCTCCTGGTGGCCAGGTTCTTAATTAATGAATGCAGCTGTGGACTCTTTTCATTTATGAAGAAAATAAGAGACATGCATTTATACAAATTCCAAATACGTAGCTCTTGTTGGAGATGGATTTATTTGTTTAATAGTGCAACACATAGAGATCAGGATTTGCACCGATCTTTGTGTGTTGCACTATTACATGAATAAATACAGCCAATAACCACGGCCCTATTTAGCATTCATTAATACAAAGGAATGACAGATGCTTATGTCTAGAAAACAAAGATAATTGACTTTTACAAATAAACTTAAGGTTATACAAAGATATCTAGATACTGTCTGTTTCCACTGTCCGAAATGTAATTAAGAAATGAAAGTTAGGATTAACCGCTTAAGTAAAAAACTGGAAAACTTTTAAAAAAATCTTCAAAAGAACTGCTTGTAGACTGGTCTGAACAGTAAAACAAAAACGCCCATGTCACAGAAAAGGCCCTTTAGAGTGATTTAGCCGGCACTGAATCACAGATGCTCCCCTCCACTGCACAGCCATGCTTACACAAACGTGCATGGAAAGTTAAGCAAAAAGAAACCTTAACTTTGATCCGATCACAAAACATCTAAAGTGCTGTAGACTAGTAATGTAAAAATCAAGCTCTTAGGCTACACAACAACAAAGATGGTACATAAAATATTGTAAACAAAGAGGGAAGAATTGCTTCTACTAAATAAAAAATCCTTTAAGCTAATGTCTTGCAGCCAGTGAAAAAACTGAAGCTAAAAAGAGGTCTAGCACCAAAACGCTTATTTTTCAAAATGAAGGATTCTATAAACAAACCATAAAAAAAGCTAATAATAAAGAAACTGCCCTAGTGATACAAGAATTGTACATTTAGGAAACAACTAATAATTTTGATAAACCAGAAGATCCAGATGCAAAAAACATAATTTATGTAAGAACTTACCTGATAAATTCATTTATTTCATATTTATTTCATATTGGCAAGAGTCCATGAATCCTAGTGATATATGGGATATACAATGCTACCAGGAGAGGCAAAGTTTCCCAAACCTCAAAATGCCTATAAATACACCCCTCACCACACCCACAATTCAGTTTAACGAATAGCCAAGCAGTGGGGTGATAAAGAAAGGAAATTTGGAAATAATTGTGCTTTATACAAAAAATCATTACCACCATAAAAAGGGTTGGCCTCATGGACTCTTGCCAATATGAAAGAAATTAATTTATCAGGTAACTGAACTGAAACAGCTGCCTGAAGAACTTTTCTACCATAAACTGCTTCTGAAGAAGCAAATACATAAAAACGGTAGAATTTAGTAAATGTATGCAAAGAGGACCAAGTTGCCGCTTTGCAAATCTGATCAACTGAAGCTTCATTCTTAAAAGCCCATGAAGTGGAGACCGATGTAGTAGAATGAGCTGAAATTCTCTGAGGCGGGCCTGACCTGACTCAAAATAAGCTTGATGAATCAAAAGTTTCAACCAAGAAGCCAAGGAAATAGCAGAAGCCTTCTGACCTTTCCTAGGACCAGAAAATAAAACAAATAGACTGAAAGTCTTCCAGAAATCTTTAGTAGCTTCCACATAATATTTCAAAGCTCTTACCAAATCCAAAGAATGTAAGGAACTTTCCAAAGAATTCTTAGGATTAGGACACAAGGAAGGAACAACAATTTCTCTACTAATGTTGTTAGAATTCACAACCTTAGGTAAAAATTAAAAAGAAGTCTGCAAAACTGCCTTATCCTGATGAAAAAAATCAGAAAAAGAAAGAGCAGATAACTCAGAAACTTTTCTAGCATAAGAGATGGCCAAAAGGAACAACACTTTCCAAGAAAGTAGTTTAATGTCCAAAAAATGCATAGGTTCAAATGGAAGAACCTGTAAAGCCGTCAGAACCAAATTAAGACTCCAAGGAGGAGAAATTGATTAAATAACAGGCTTAATAAGAACTAAAGCTTGTACAAAACAGTGTATATCAGGAAGTATAGCAATCTTTCTGTGAAATAAAACAAAGAGCTGAGATTTGTCCTTTCAAGGAACTTGCAGACAAACCCTAATCCAAACCGTCCTGAAGAAACAGTAAAATTCTAGGAATTCTAAAAGAATGCCAGGAGAATTTATGAGAAGAACACCATGAAATGTAAGTCTTCCAAACTCTATAATAAATCTTTCTAGAAACAGATTTACGAGCTTGTAACATAGTATTAATCACTGAGTCAGAGAAACCTCTATGACTTAGTACTAAGCGTTCAATTTCCATACCTTCAAATTTAATGATTTGAGATCCAGATGGAAAAACGGACCTTGAGATAGTAGTTCTGGCCGAACGGAAGTGGCCAAGGCGGGCAACTGGACATCCGAACCAGATCCGCATACCAAAACCTGTGTGGCCATGCTGGAGCCACCAGCAACACAAATGATTGTTCCATGATGATTTTGGAGAGCACTCTTGGAAGGAGAACTAGAGGCGGGAAAATGGTTAGAAGCCTTAGATTTACCCTTAGGTTTTTAATCATGAGGCAGAAAAACTCTCTTCCCCCAGTGACAGTTGAAATAATAGAATCCAACTGAGAACCAAATAAATTATTACCTTGGAAAGAAAGAGATAGTAATCTAGATTTAGATGTCATATCAGCATTCCAAGATTTAAGCCGCAAAGCTCTTCTAGCTAAAATAGCTAAAGACATGGATCTAACATCAATTTTGATAATATCAAAAATTGCATCACAAATCAAATGATTAGCATATTGCAATAGGTGAATAATGCTAGATAAGTCAGAATCCAATTCCTGTTGCGCTAAATTCTCCAACCAGAAGGTTGATGCAGCCGCAACATCAGCCAAAGAAATTGCAGGTCTGAGAAGATGACCTGAATATAAATAGGCCTTCCTTAGATAAGATTCAAGCTTCCTATCTAAAGGATCCTTAAAGGAAGTACTATCTTCCATAGGAATAGTGGTACGTTTAGCAAAAGTAGAAATAGCCCCATCAACTTTGGGGATTTTTTCCCAAAACTCTATAGATTTTGCTGGTAAAGGATACAGTTTTTTAAACCTTGAAGAAGGAATAAAAGAAGTACCTGGTTTATTCCATTCCATAGAAATCATATCAGAAATAGCCTCAGGAATAGGAAAAACCCCTGGAGAAACCACAGGAGGTTTAAAAACAGCATTTAAACGTTTATTAGACTGAACGTCAATAGGACTGGTTACCTCAATATCCAAAATAATTAACACTTCTTTTAATAAAGAACGCATATACTCTATTTTAAATAAATAAGTAGATTTGTCAGTGTCAATGTCTGAGGAAGGATCTTCTGTATCAGATAGATCCTCATCAGAAGAGGATAAATTATGTTGTTGGTCATTTGAAATTTCATCAACTAAATGAGAAGTTTTAAAAGACCTTTACGTTTATTAGAAGGTGGAAATGCAGAGAAAGCCTTCAAAATAGAATCAGAAAAAAATTCTTTAAAATTTACAGGTATATCATGCACATTAGAAGTAGAAGGAACTACAACTGGCAATGTACTATTACTGATGGATACACTAACTGCATGTAAAAGTTTATCATGACAACTATTACAAATGACATTCTGCGAAATAATTTCAACAATTTTCAACAAATGCACTTAGCTTTGGTAGGACCGATGTCAGGCAGCAATGTTCCAGCAGAATCTTCTGAGGCAGGATCAGATAGAGACATCTTGCAAAATGTAAGAGAAAAAACAACATATAAAGCAAAATTATCTATTTCCTTATATGACAGTTTCAGGAATGGGAAAAAAAGCAAATAGCATAGGCCTCTGATAGAGAAAAAAAATCAAGAGGCAAACATCAATGGGGTATTGAAATAATGAAAAAATAACCGGAAATGACACACTCGCGTCACTAATGACGCAACTGTGTGAAAGGTCTCGGCGTCAAGTATGACGCCGGAAATGACGAAGTTGCGTCATAGACTTATTTTTCTGCGGCAAAAATATTTTCGCGCCAAGAATGACGCAATAAAGTTTGGCATTTGACGCACCCGCGGGCCTAATGCCGCCCGCAATTTGCAAGTAGTCGTCAATTGAAAAAAGACTAAACCCCAGGTAAGAAAAAAATTTCTTTAAAAGATGTTTATATTACCCAAATATGAAACTGACAGTCTGCAGAAGGAAATAAATGAACCTGACTCATGGCAAATATAAGTACAATACATATATTTAGAACTTTATATAAATGCATTAAGTGCCAAACCATAGCTGAGGTGTCTTAAGTAATAAAAAAAAAAACATACTTACCAAAAGACACCCATCCACATATAGCAGATAGCCAAACCAGTACAGAAACAGTTATCAGTAGAGGTAATGGTAAATTGAGAGTATATCGTCGATCTGAAAAGGGAGGTAGGAGATGAATCTCTACGACCGATAACAGAGAACTCATGAAATAGACCCTACGAACAATAACAGAGAACTCATGAAATAGACCCCCGTTAGGGAAATAATCGTATTCAATAAGTGATACTCCCTTCATGTCCCTCTGACATTCGCTGTACTCTGAGAGGAATCGGGCTTCAACAATGCTGAGAAGCACATATCAACGTAGAAATATTAGCACAAACTTACTTCACCACCTCCATAGGAGGCAAAGTTTGTAAAACTGAATTGTGGGTGTGGTGAGGGGTGTATTTATAGGCATTTTGAGGTTTGGGAAACTTTGCCCCTCCTGGTAGGATTGTATATCCCATATGTCACTAGCTCATGGACTCTTGCCAATTACATGAAAGAAACTAACCTTTTTCTAAGTCGACAACAAAAGGAGATATCGTCAGTGATTTAACATATGATATCAGAGATCATGACTGACTGTTACAGAGCGGATGTGTGGCTTTAGCTGATTTGGGCAAGTATACAAACTGATGCTTTTTCAAGCTTTTTAGCGCAAGAAAAGTAAATACAATAAACATAAGTTGTGTACATGGATACGTAATTTATCTCTCAATATTAAAATTCTAGTAGATGTACCAAATATTTGTCAAAGTGAATAAAAATATGCCTACTTTATTATTTCATCCCTGTTTCCATGTAAGTCACACTCTGATAAAATCTTTTCCCTCAGACGAGTGATTTCTGTGTCAAGGCTTCGAGCACTTCTAGCAACTTCCAGTCGTTCTGGGAAAATCTGCGTTGCTTGACAAGTTTTCTCCTGAAAGAAATATATAACATTATTACTTACCCTAACTGCACACACATAAAATAATATATATGTATAAATAATTGCAGACAATACTAGGCCTCATACTCTTTCCCCCTACACATAAACTTCACTTTTTTCTTGCTTGAGTTCAATAAATATTGATAGTGGAGTACACCTAGCGCCTACTGAATAAAACCTCTGCCTCTGATAATTTGACACCTAGTTGTCAAATGGAAAGATAAAACTAATAAGGTATACCAAAGCGCAAAATATACGAAGGCTGGGTCTGGACCAAATTCAATATTATCAAACAATTACAATAAACAATTTATTGAGTGCACAAATAAGTTAAAAACATGGATCCATGTATAAACAATCAAATTTATACAACAATAATAGCTAAATGAATAGTTAAAACAAATAGTTATGTAACAGATATAGCATTTAAAATTGTGCAAATAGTGCTCTTAAAAATATTCCTAAAAAATTCCAAATTTAGTATAAGGCTCACAACAGAAATTCAACTTTGTGTTTACCACATACACAAATTTATACAGCAATAATAGCTAAATGAATAGTTAAAACAAATAGTTATATAGCAGATATGGCATTTAAAATTGTGCAAACATTGCTCTTAAAAATATTCATAAAAAATTCAAAATTAAGTATAAGGCTCACAACAAAAATTCAACTTTGTGTTTACCACATACACATAATAGGTGAAGTATATTAGTCAGTTATATAATATTATCTAACCCATAATGTTCTTGATTCTATGCAATGCTCCTAAATATTGCCAATAGTAACTAATGTGTAAGGCTCTGAGTAAGACCTTTAACTGTGTGTTTAACACATACGCATTGTCAAGTAAAAAATATTGTGACAGCAAAATGCCAATGTAAAAAATGTGTATCAAAAAAATCGTGTGCAAAAATTAGTGTACAAAAATTATTACTGGTCAAAGAAATAGGTTGATCTTCAAAAAAACATAATTTATGCTTACCTGATAAATTCCTTTCTTCTGTAGTGTGATCAGTCCACGGGTCATCATTACTTCTGGGATATTACTCCTCCCCAACAGGAAGTGCAAGAGGATTCACCCAGCAGAGCTGCATATAGCTCCTCCCCTCTACGTCACTCCCAGTCATTCGACCAAGGACCAACGAGAAAGGAGAAGCCAAGGGTGTAGTGGTGACTGGAGTATAACTTAAAAAATATTTACCTGCCTTAAAAACAGGGCGGGCCGTGGACTGATCACACTACAGAAGAAAGGAATTTATCAGGTAAGCATAAATTATGTTTTCTTCTGTTAAGTGTGATCAGTCCACGGGTCATCATTACTTCTGGGATACCAATACCAAAGCAAAAGTACACGGATGACGGGAGGGATAGGCAGGCTCTTTATACAGAAGGAACCACTGCCTGAAGAACCTTTCTCCCAAAAATAGCCTCCGAGGAAGCAAAAGTGTCAAATTTGTAAAATTTGGAAAAAGTATGAAGCGAAGACCAAGTTGCAGCCTTGCAAATCTGCTCAACAGAGGCCTCATTCTTGAAGGCCCAAGTGGAAGCCACAGCTCTAGTAGAATGAGCTGTAATTCTTTCAGGAGGCTGCTGTCCAGCAGTCTCATAAGCTAAACGAATTATGCTACGAAGCCAAAAAGAAAGAGGTAGCGGAAGCCTTTTGACCTCTCCTCTGACCAGAGTAAACGACAAACAGAGAAGACGTTTGTCGAAATTCCTTAGTTGCCTGTAAGTAAAATTTTAGAGCACGGACTACGTCCAGGTTGTGCAGTAGACGTTCCTTCTTCGAAGAAGGATTTGGGCACAAAGAAGGAACAACAATCTCTTGATTGATATTCCTGTTAGTGACTACCTTAGGTAAGAACCCAGGTTTAGTACGCAGAACTACCTTATCCGAATGAAAAATCAAATAAGGAGAATCACAATGTAAGGCTGATAATTCAGAGACTCTTCGAGCCGAGGAAATAGCCATTAAAAATAGAACTTTCCAAGATAACAACTTTATATCAATGGAATGAAGGGGTTCAAACGGAACGCCCTGTAAAACATTAAGAACAAGGTTTAAACTCCATGGTGGAGCAACAGTTTTAAACACAGGCTTAATCCTGGCCAAAGCCTGACAAAAAGCCTGGACGTCAGGAACTTCTGACAGACGTTTGTGTAACAGAATGGACAGAGCTGAGATCTGTCCCTTTAAAGAACTAGCAGATAAACCCTTTTCTAAACCTTCTTGTAGAAAAGACAATATCCTAGGAATCCTAACCTTACTCCAAGAGTAACCTTTGGATTCACACCAATATAGGTATTTACGCCATATCTTATGGTAAATCCTTCTGGTAACAGGCTTCCTAGCCTGTATTAAGGTATCAATAACTGACTCAGAAAACCCACATCTTGATAAAATCAAGCGTTCAATTTCCAAGCAGTCAGCTTCAGAGAAGTTAGATTTTGATGTTTGAAAGGACCCTGTATCAGAAGGTCCTGTTTCAGAGGTAGAGACCAAGGTGGACAGGATGACATGTCCACTAGGTCTGCATACCAAGTCCTGCGTGGCCATGCAGGTGCTATTAGAATCACTGATGCTCTCTCTTGTTTGATTCTGGCAATCAATCGAGGAAGCATCGGGAAGGGTGGAAACACGTAAGCCATCCTGAAATCCCAAGGTGCTGTCAGGGCATCTATCAGGACTGCTCCTGGATCCCTGGATCTGGACCCGTAACGAGGAAGCTTGGCGTTCTGACGAGACGCCATGAGATCTATCTCTGGTTTGCCCCAACGTCGAAGTATTTGGGCAAAGACCTCCGGATGAAGTTCCCACTCCCCCGGATGAAAAGTCTGACGACTTAAGAAATCCGCCTCCCAGTTCTCCACTCCCGGGATGTGGATTGCTGACAGGTGGGAAGAGTGAGACTCTGCCCAGCGAATTATCTTTGATACTTCCATCATTGCTAGGGAGCTTCTTGTCCCTCCCTGATGGTTGATGTAAGCTACAGTCGTGATGTTGTCCGACTGAAACCTGATGAACCCCCGAGTTGTCAACTGGGGCCAAGCCAGGAGTGCATTGAGAACTGCTCTCAATTCCAGAATGTTTATTGGCAGGAGACTCTCCTCCTGACTCCATTGTCCCTGAGCCTTCAGAGAATTCCAGACGGCACCCCAACCTAGAAGGCTGGCGTCTGTTGTTACAATTGTCCAGTCTGGTCTGCTGAATGGCATCCCCCTGGACAGATGTGGCCGAGAAAGCCACCATAGAAGAGAATTTCTGGTCTCTTGATCCAGATTCAGAGAAGGGGACAAGTCTGAGTAATCCCCATTCCACTGACTTAGCATGCACAGTTGCAGTGGTCTGAGGTGTAAGCGTGCAAAGGGTACTATGTCCATTGCCGCTACCATTAAGCCGATTACCTCCATGCATTGAGCCACTGACGGGTGTTGAATGGAATGAAGGGTGCGGCAAGCACTTTGAAGTCTTGTTAGCCTGTCCTCTGTCAGGTAAATCTTCATTTCTACAGAATCTATAAGAGTCCCCAGGAAGGGAACTCTTGTGAGTGGAACGAGTGAACTTTTCTTTTCGTTCACCTTCCATCCATGTGACCTTAGAAATGCCAGTACTAACTCTGTATGAAACTTGGCAGTTTGAAAGCTTGAAGCTTGTATCAGAATGTCGTCTAGGTATGGAGCTACCGAGATTCCCCGCGGTCTTAGTACCGCCAGAAGAGCACCCAGAACCTTTGTGAAGATTCTTGGAGCTGTAGCCAATCCGAATGGAAGAGCCACAAACTGGTAATGCCTGTCTAGGAAGGCAAACCTTAGGTACCGGTAATGATCTTTGTGAATCGGTATGTGAAGGTAAGCATCTTTTAAATCTACAGTGGTCATGTACTGACCCTCTTGGATCATAGGTAAAATTGTCCGAATAGTCTCCATCTTGAACGATGGAACTCTTAGGAATTTGTTTAGGATCTTTAAGTCCAGGATTGGTCTGAAAGTTCCCTCTTTTTTGGGAACCACAAACAGATTTGAGTAAAACCCTTGTCCCTGTTCCGACCGTGGAACTGGATGGATTACTCCCATTAACAAGAGCTCTTGTACGCAGCGTAGAAACGCCTCTTTCTTTGTCTGGATTGTTGACAACCTTGACAGATGAAATCTCTCTCTTGGAGGAGAGTATTTGAAGTCCAGAAGGTATCCCTGAGATATTATCTCTAGCGCCCAGGGATCCTGGACATCTCTTGCCCAAGCCTGGGCGAAGAGAGAAAGTCTGCCCCCCACTAGATCCGATCCCGGATCGGGGGCCCTCAATTCATGCTGTTTTAGGGGCAGCAGCAGGTTTCCTGGCCTGCTTGCCCTTGTTCCAAGACTGGTTAGGTCTCCAGTTTTGTCTGTAGCGAGCAACAGATCCTTCTTGCTTTGGGGCAGAGGAAGTTGATGCTGCTCCTGCTTTGAAATTCCGAAAGGAACGAAAATTAGACTGTTTGGCCTTAGGTTTGGCCCTGTCTTGAGGCAGGGCGTGGCCTTTACCTCCTGTAATGTCAGCGATAATTTCTTTCAAACCAGGCCCAAATAAGGACTGCCCTTTAAAAGCTATATTAAGCAATTTAGACTTAGAAGTAACATCAGCTGACCAGGATTTTAGCCACAGCGCCCTGCGTGCCTGAATGGCGAATCCTGAATTCTTAGCCGTAAGTTTAGTTAAATGTACTACGGCCTCCGAAATGAATGAATTAGCTAGTTTAAGGACTCTAAGCCTGTCCGTAATGTCGTTCAGAGTAGCTGAACTAATGTTCTCTTCCAGAGACTCAATCCAGAATGCCGCTGCAGCCGTGACCGGCGCAATGCATGCAAGGGGTTGCAATATAAAACCTTGTTGAACAAACATTTTCTTAAGGTAACCCTCTAATTTTTTATCCATTGGATCTGAAAAAGCACAGCTATCCTCCACCGGGATAGTGGTACGCTTAGCTAAAGTAGAAACTGCTCCCTCCACCTTAGGGACCGTTTGCCACAAGTCCCGTGTGGTGGCGTCTATTGGAAACATTTTTCTAAATATCGGAGGGGGTGAGAACGGCACACCGGGTCTATCCCACTCCTTAGTAACAATTTCAGTAAGTCTCTTAGGTATAGGAAAAACATCAGTACTCGCCGGTACCGCAAAATATTTATCCAACCTACACATTTTCTCTGGTATTGCAACTGTGTTACAATCATTCAGAGCCGCTAACACCTCCCCTAGTAATACACGGAGGTTTTCCAGCTTAAATTTAAAATTTGAAATATCTGAATCCAGTCTGTTTGGATCAGAACCGTCACCCACAGAATGAAGTTCTCCGTCCTCATGTTCTGCCACCTGTGACGCAGTGTCTGACATGGCCCTAATATTATCAGCGCACTCTGTTCTCACCCCAGAGTGATCACGCTTGCCTCTTAGTTCTGGTAATTTAGCCAAAACTTCAGTCATAACAGTGGCCATATCTTGTAAAGTTATCTGTAATGGCCGCCCAGCTGTACTGGGCGCCACCATATCGCGCACCTCCCGAGCGGGAGATGCAGGTACTGACACGTGAGGCGAGTTAGTCGGCATAACTCTCCCCTCGTTGTTTGGTGAAATTTGTTCAATTTGTACAGATTGACTTTTATTTAAAGTAGCATCAATACAGTTAGTACATAAATTTCTATTGGGCTCCACTTTGGCATTGCAACAAATGACACAGGTATCTTCCTCTGAATCAGACATGTTTAACACACTAGCAAATAAACTTGCAACTTGGAATACAATTCTATTAGAATATTATTAAAAACTTACTGTGCCTTTAATAAGCACAGAAGATTTATGACAGTTGAAAATTAATAAATTGAAGTAGTTATAGCCTCAATCCTTGTAAACAACACAACTTTAGCAAAGGTTTGATCCCATTAGCAAAATACAACTAATTCTGAAAGCAGAAAAAAAAAAAAAATTACAGAATAAACGTTTTTTATCTCAGTCAACTATAATCTCACAGCTCTGCTGAGAGAAATTACCTCCCTCAAAACAAGTTTTGAAGACCCCTGAACTCTGTAGAGATGAACCGGATCATGCAGGAAATACGAGCTGCTGACTGAAATTTCTGATGCGTAGCAAAAGCGCCAAAAAACGGCCCCTCCCCCTCACACACAGCAGTGAGAGAGAACAGAAACTGTCAGAAAAAAGATCAAGCAACTGCCAAGTGGAAAAATAGTGCCCAAACATTTATTCACTCAGTACCTCAGCGAATGAAAACATTCCAGCAAAAACGTTAAACATAATTTCTTAGTTATTAAAAAGTTTTATGTATTTCTTACAGTGTAATTCCAGTGAAGTACCATTCCCCAGAATACTGAAGTGTAAAGTATACATACATGACATTATATCGGTATGGCAGGATTTTCTCATCAATTCCATTGTCAGAAAATAAAAGCTGCTACATACCTCTATGCAGATTCATCTGCCCGCTGTCCCCTGATCTGAAGTTTACCTCTCCTCAGATGGCCGAGAAACAGCAATATGATCTTAACTACTCCGGCTAAAATCATAGAAAAACTCAGGTAGATTCTTCTTCAAACTCTGCCAGAGAGGTAATAACACACTCCGGTGCTATTTTAAAATAACAAACTTTTGATTGAAGATATAAAACTAAGTATAATCACCATAGTCCTCTCACACATCCTATCTAGTCGTTGGGTGCAAGAGAATGACTGGGAGTGACGTAGAGGGGAGGAGCTATATGCAGCTCTGCTGGGTGAATCCTCTTGCACTTCCTGTTGAGGAGGAGTAATATCCCAGAAGTAATGATGACCCGTGGACTGATCACACTTAACAGAAGAAATGTGAATTAAGAACAAAGATTGTGAAAAATGAAAAACCAAAAATTTACGAAAACATTGTGGTGTGTTCAAATAGTGACTTATATAAAATGTAAATAATACTCCAAAAAATAGTCCAACAGTGAAAACTTAATAGAAAAAATAATCCAACAATAAATTATAATAAGTAGTGTCTCTTTAAGAAAAAACAATAATCCTTAAAGTGTTGTGAATCCTAACAGCAATAGTTATGGTGATTTTCCAAGTGTTTTATACTGAATAGCAGTGTCAGTACTTGCTAGCCGTTTTCCAACCCAAAATTCTATCTTCTTGGCAAATATTTTGTTATAATCCCTGGATGATCCTTCTGTAAAAGAAAGATATGATGGTGTAGATTGTTTTTAGATCAATAGAAAATGAAATTGTGCTTACCAGTCGACGCGTTTCGGTCACAAAGAGACCTTTATCAAACATCAAATAATACTGAATCAAAGTATCAATGACCGAATCAGAGAACCCCCGCTTAGATAAAATCAAGCGTTCAATCTCCAAACAGTCAGTTGCAGAGAAACTAGATTTGGGTGTTGAAAGGGTCCCTGAATGAGAAGGTCCTGCCTCAATGGAAGCTTCCACGGCGGCAGAGAGGACATGTCCACAAGATCGGCATACCAAGTCCTGCAAGGCCACACAGGCGCGATTAGAATTACTGAAGCCCTCTCTTGTTTGATCCGAGCAATCACCCGGGGAAGGACAGCAAACGGTGGAAACACATAAGCTAGGTTGAACGACCAAGGCACTGTCAAGGCATCTATCAGTTCAGCCTGAGGATCCCTTGACCTGGATCCGTAACTCGGAAGCTTGGCATTCTTATGAGACGCCATCAGATCCTATTCCGGTCTGCCCCATCTGAGAATCAGAGTGGCAAAGACCTCCGGATGGAGTTCCCCCTCCCCCGGATGAAACGTCTGTCTGCTTAAAAAGTCAGCTTCCCAGTTGTCCACTCCTGCGATGTAGATTGCTGATAGATAACAAAAGTGGGCCTCCGCCCATCAAATTATCTTGGATACTTCTGTCATCGCTAAGGGACTCTTTGTTCCTCCTTGATGATTGAGGTAAGCCATAGTCGTGATGTTGTCCGACTGAAAGCGGATGAATTTGGCCGAAGCCAACTGAGGCCACACATGAAGCGCATTGAATATTGCTCTCAATTCCAGAATATTGATTGGAAGTAGAGACTCCGACTGAGTCCACACACCCTAAGCCTTCAGGGAATTCCAGACTGCACCCCAACCTAGTAGACTGGCGTCCGTTGTCACTATCACCCATGAGGGTCTGTGGAAGCACGTCCCTTGGGACAGATGATCCGACGACAACCACCAAAGAAGAGTCTCTTGTCTCCTGATCCAGGTCTATCTGAGGAGACAAATTTGCATAATCTCCATTCCACTGCCTGAGCATGCTCAATTGTAGCGGTCTGAGATGAAACCGAGCAAAAGGAATTATGTCCATTGCCGCCACCATCAATCCTATCACCTCCATGCACTGAGCCACTGATGGCCGAGGGTTGGACTGAAGGGTTCGGAATGTATTCAGAATCTTTAACTTTCTAACCTCCGTCAAGAAAATTTTCATGGATATGGAATCCATCAGAGTTCCCAAGAAGGGAACCCTTGTCTGTGGAATTCGCAAACTCGTTTCTAGATTCACCTTCCACCCGTAAGTCCTCAGAAAGGACAGAACCATGTCTGTATGAGACTTTGTCAGATGGTAAGACGACACCTGAATCAGAATATCGTCTAGATAAGGCACCACTACAATACCCCGCGGCCTGAGAACCGCTAGAAGGGACCCTAGAAGATCCTGGGTGCCACGAACTGAAAATGTTTGTCCAGGAAGGCAAACCTTAGGAACTGGTGATGATCCCTGTGGATAGGAATATGAAGATATGCATCCTTCAAGTCCACGGTAGTCATATATTGACCCTCCTAGATCAATGGCAGAATTGTTCGAATAGTCTCCATCTTCAAGGATGGAACTCTGAGAAAAATGTTTAGACTTTTTAGATCTAAAATAGGTTGAAACGTGCCCTCTTTTTTGGAAACCATGAAAAGATTTGAGTAAAACCCCTGCCCCTGTTCCAGTATTGGAATGGGATGAATAACTCCCATAGTAGAGAGGTCTTTCAGACAATGTAAGAACGCATCTCTTTTTACCTGGTCAACAGACAATCGTGAAAGAAGAAACCTCCCCCTTGGGAGAGAATTTTTGAATTCCAGTTGATACCCTTGGGACACGATTTCCAGTGTCCAAGGGACCTGAACATCTCTTACCCAAGCCTGGGCAAAGAGAGAAAGCCTGCCCCCTACTAGATCCGGTCCCGGATCGGGGGCCGCCCCTTCATGCTGTCTTGGTAGCAGCAGCGGGCTTCTTAGGTTGTTTACCCTTGTTCCAAGCCTGGTTGGGTCTCCAGAAGGACTTGGCCTGAGCAAAATTCCCTCCCTGTTTAGTGGAAGAAGAGGGGACTCCTTTGAAATTCCGAAAGGAACAAACATTATTTTGTTTACCCCTCAGTTTAGCTGTTCTATCCTGAGGTAGGAGATGACCCTTACCTCCCGTAATGTCAGAAATGATTTCTTTCAAGTCAGGCCCGAATAGGGTTTTTCCCTTGAAAGGAATAGCCAAAAGCTTTGACTTAGATAACATATCAGCCGACCAAGATTTTAACCATAACGCTCTACACGCTAAAATGGCAAATACGGCATTCTTAGCCGCCAATTTGGCAATCTGAAAGGCGGCATCCGTAATAAAAGAATTAGCCAGCTTAAGAGCCTTAATTCTATATAAAATTTCCTCTAAAGGAGTCTCAGTCTTAAGAGACTCTTTTAAGGCGTCAAACCAGAAGGCCGCCGCAGTGGTAACAGGTACAATGCAGGTCGTCGGTTGTAAAAGAAAACCCTGATGAATAAATAAGTTTTTTAGAAGACCCTCCAATTTCTTATCCATAGGGTTTTGAAAGCACAACTGTCCTCAATAGGAATAGTTGTACGCTTAGCCAGGGTAGATATAGCTCCCTCCACCTTAAATACTGTTTGCCAAGAGTCCCGAACAGTGTCAGATACGGGATACATTTTCTTAAAATTAGGAAAAGGTGAGAACAGGATACCCGGTCTGTCCCATTCCCGCGTAATAATTTCCGAGATTCTCTTAGGAACCGGAAACACATCAGAGTAAGCAGGCACCTCTAAGTATTTGTCCATCTTACACAATTTTTCTGGTGGTACCACAATAGAGTCACAATTATCCAGAGTCGCTAAAACCTCCCGAAGCAACAGGCGGAGGTGTTCAAGCTTAAATCTAAAGGACATGACGTCCGAATCCGTTTGAGGTAACACACTTCCCGAATCGGATAGTTCCTCCTGAGACAGAAGTTCCCTGACCCCCAATTCAGATCCCTGCGAGGGTACATCAGAAAAAGCCAACAAAGCATCAGAGGTCGCAGTATTCACATTGACTTCTGCTCTGCTGCCTTTGCCCTGTAACACTGGCAACTTAGATAAAACCCCTGTAAGAGTAGATGACATAACTGCAGCCATAACCTGCAGAGTAAATGAAGTAGACGAGGTTGAAGAACTCGGCGTCGCTTGGGTGGGCGTTAAAGGTTGTGACGCTTGGGGAGAATTTGGCGGCATACCCTGATTCTCATCAGACTGAGAATCATCCTTAGGCACTTTCCTTAAAGAAAATTTGCTCTCTACATTGTAAGGCCCTCTCAGTACATGAGGGACAAAAAGTAAGATGGGGTTCCACAATGGCATTTAAACACATAAAACAAATAGTTTCCTTAAGTTCAGACATGTTAAACAGACGAGCAATAGCAATAATATTCGTGTTATGCTTGATATATTGTACTCTGAAGTCAAAAATAGATAAAAAAAAATCTTTAAATAAAAAATGTACTGCGCCTTTAAATAATAAAAGCGCAACAATTTTTCTGTTATAAGACAAAACAATGTTTTCAGCAATAAAAAATGCCCCTATGTGCCCAAAATAGCTAAACGAAATTGCACCACTTATTAGGATATGGTATATGTCAATTATATAACAATTTATCAGTAATATTAATATATATTAATTTCTATTAATACCGGCCCCTGCACCTCGCAACAGCTCTGCTGCAGCGCCTACCTGCCCACAGATCACACTGAAGACAACGGTCACAAGTCTATCTGCACCTCCAGGTACAAAAACTGAGCTAGTCCCCACCGGAGCCTCAAAACCTTGCTGCCGTGCGGAAAATACACTGCGCGGAAGAAAGCGTGAAAATAGGCCCCCGCCCACCGTGGGCGTAAATCTTAGCCTTTACCGAGACTCGCATGGGTCGAAAAAAGTTAACATGTCTGTTTCAATATATAATAAGCCATGTGCCCTCTTATAAATACACAAGCGCAACACAGAGATATATCCCCTGTCAAGCTAGGCCCCCATCATAATAGAGGCCAGCAACCGCTCCCAGCGTCAGCCCATTGAAAGTTAAAGTGAAACACCAACACATTTTCAAATTAAGAAAATAAAAAAGAAATTCCGGGTACACCATTTCTTTTGACTATAGTGTATACTGATTACCCTCCCCAGATAGGGAATAATGTCAGCCTGTTCTGATGTATCAAGTCTCCCCAGAAACACAAGACTGAACATACTTCAATGCTGCTTGTAGCATGACACCGTTCTCCACACTGAAGATTTTTCTTTACACTACCTTCAGTTGCTCTGTGGAAACCGGAAAGGATCTTAGATAACGCTTGCTAAGATCATCAACATCAGGGCAGAAAAATAAAATGTCTCCACTCCTCTTGGGAAGTTATAGACTGACGATTTCTCGAGGAAAATAGTACTGGCACCATTTTAAAATAAAAAACGTCTTGATTGAAGAATCTAAACTAACACCTCATTTTACCTCTTCCTATCACTAACACAGGCAAAGAGAATGACTGGGTTGGGAGGGAAGGGAGGAGCTATATATACAGCTCTGCTGTGGTGCTCTTTGCCACTAAAAGGAGATTTAATCCAATAAGGATGAAATCCGTGGACTCGTCATATCTTGTAAAAGAAATAAAATTCATCCTAACCGGATAAAAAAAAAAAGACAGGCAACCCGAGGGTTAACGCCCAAGAAGAACGGAAACCCTGTTCTTCCAACAAAACTGGGAAGGATCTCAATAACAAGACTTAAAGGTGATTACGTCATCCCCCCATGTCTAACGAGGTGAGCCATTCAAAGGAGAAGACTGATGAGTCCGATAACCGAGAAGGATAGGGTCCCCAAACAGCTCAAAAACGTGTGAGTAGAACACGAAGGAGAGCCAGCCTGTAACGAAAGGCACAACACTCAGGAACAGTTACACCAGCAGGGAATTGCACATGCCCTCCTGTGGCCGAGAGACCTGGGGCAATCGGGCACAAACACAATTGCAAATAAACATCTGGGCTTTGAAGATGCGCAAGCACCAAAATCATGTAAAAGCGAAAACGTGCCACAACCTCCTGGGGGAACAATCCACCCTCCAAGGAGGAAAAAAACATAACCTGGGTTACCCGCATGTGTAGTAGTAGGAAACGGTAGGGAACTTGCCTCCCGGAGGACAGGGCCCCCTCGAGGCGGATGGCTCAGCAGTTCCTTGAATCCCCGAGCCCGAGGAACAAGGCGCTCTAGAACGGCCTAAAGAACATAACTGACTGACCTAAGACAATGGGGCCAATTCGCATTCTTCACAGGACGAAAAATCTGAATCAGAAAGTTGAACAATCTCAACATCAGCATCTTCCATAACTAATTTAAACGGCACCTGACACTCAAAATGGCTGAGGCACTCACCAGCTCCTATGTACCAAACACCAGTGGACTAGAATTCTCCATCGCCACACAGTCAGGAATGCGGAAATGGGAGAACAGAACGTAAACACGACCGGTCACAAGGTGAACCGTACAGTCCAAAAAAAGTGCGCCCCGACCGTAAGGTTGCGTCACTGCAAAAGGCGGTTATGTTCCAAAAGCCACAAGACCAGTTAACACTACACACAAGCAGGTTGAATCATATAACAAACATGATTAAAAACCTGCCTGTTCAAGAATCCCCCTCAGGAGATATTAACCCTTGATTCCAAGATACTAAAGGAGTCCCACTGAGACCCTGTATTTTTCATTTGATTTTGCAGGAACAAATGAGTTACAGTACATTCATGAAGAAGTAAAATGAAACAATCTAACCGGAATCTATGCTATGGAACAGGAATACGGCCCTTCAAGTGTGACGGGTAGTAGCCTCGCCTCCGCCATGGACTTGAGAAAAGAAAGCAGGCAGCGAAGCAAAGGTCGACAACGCTGATTGCTTGTGGATTTATTAAAGAAAGACTCTTCCTGCATCTCCGGACTCTAACTTTCATCCAATCCCTCACTGAGAGACAGAGGATTACTTAAAACTCCCGTCCCATGACGAAGAGTACTACCCTCCATAAGAGACGAAAACAAACTTGACACTTCTCTGCCAACCTCCTGGAAGGAAAGGCAAAGAATGTCTGGGGGATGAGGGAAGTGGGAGGAGTATTTAAGCCTTTGGCTGGGTGTCTTTGCCTCCTCCTGGTGGCCAGGATCTTATTTCCCAAAAGTTATGAATGCAACTGTGGACTCTTTCCATTTATGAAAAAAAGCAACATTTCATGAATGCTCCCTAAATCATAGCACAGGACACTTCTTTCATTGCCAGGGAACGGAGAGGATTTATGTAAGCAACTACCATGACATTGTCAGACTAGAATCATATGAAAGATTCCTTCTCAAGGTTCTGCCAACTCTGTAGATCCCTGAAGATTGCCCAGAGTTCAAGAATGTTTAATAGTTACAACACTTCCCAAGGAGACCAAACTCTACGGGACCCCTAGACTGTTCCCCTGGCTGTTGTCCCTTTTAATCCCAATCCAAACTGGTAAAAATAAGGCCCCCTGGTGAGATTGGCGAATTCCCCCCCCCCCAAGTCAAAGACTTTCATGTCTTGAGATCTAATAAGATCTTGTGAGAAAATACCTCATAGTCTCCATTCCACTGTTGCAACTGAAGCAGCCACAAAGAGGCCCCCAATTCCTTTGCATTGAGTAACGAAAGGGAAGGGATT
>NC_069502.1:147908787-148039299 GCF_027579735.1 Bombina bombina | reverse complement strand
ACAGTCCCAGCTACAGCCCTTTGCTGTGACTTTACCAAGCCCCAGACGGGAATCGATACCAAATGACGCCTTCTAGGAACTTTTCCAACTAATGTCAGGTCCTCACACATGCATCTGCCATGTCTTGCTCTCAAAAACAACTGCGCAGTAAATGGCGCGAAAATGAGGCTCAGCCTACAACTGGGAAGGCCCTTCTGATGGAAAAGGTGTCTAACATAGTGCCTGACGTTAAAAAACGTTCCCCAAGTTTATAAGTGTGAATTATCAGCATAAACATGTATACAAATGTCCAAATAAAGCAATCGATTTAGCCCATAAAAAGTGTTCTACCAGTTTTATAGCCCATATTAAAGCCCTTTAATTCTGTTTGAGACTAAGAAAATGGCTTACCGGTCCCCATGAGGGGAAATGACAGCCTTCCAGCATTACACAGTCTTGTTAGAAATATGGCTAGTCATACCCTTAAGCAGAAAAGTCTGCTGTTTCCCCCAACTGAAGTTACTTCATCTCAACAGTCCTATGTGGAAACAGCAATCGATTTTAGTTACTGTCTGCTAAAATCATCTTCCTCTCACAAACAGAAATCTTCATCTTTTTCTGTTCAGAGTAAATAGTACCTACCAGCACTATTTTAAAAATAACAAACTCTTGAGAGTAGAATAAAAAACTACAACTAAACACCACATACTCTTAACCATCTCCGTGGAGATGTTGCCTGTGCAACGGCAAAGAGAATGACTGGGGTGGCGGAGCCTAGGAGGGACTATATGGCCAGCTTTGCTGGGACTCTTTGCCATTTCCTGTTGGGGAAGAGATATTCCCACAAGTAAGGATGACGCCGTGGACCGGACACACCAATGTTGGAGAAAGGAATAACACAAAGGTGTAGAGGTGTCATGAGGTTTAGTAAAAAATAACTCTAAGGGTGGAGTCGTGGACTCTCCATGTCCAGAAATAAATAAATTTATCAGGTAAGCATACATTTTGTTTTCTTTTCTAAGACATGGAGAGTCTATGACGTCATTCCAATTACTAGTGGGAACCAATACCCAAGCTAAAGGACACGGAATAGTGAGGGAGAACAAGACAGGAAGACCTAAACAGAAGGCACCACAGCTTGAAGAACTTTTCTCCCAAAAGAGGCCTCAGCCGAGGCAAAAGTATCACATTTGGAAAAAGTATGCAGAAGCTTCATTTTTGAAAGCCCAAGAAGAGGAGACAGCCCTAGTGGAATAAGCTGTAATTCTCTCAGGAGGCTGCTGACCAGCAGTCCTCATAAGCCAAAACTAATAATACTTCTCAACCAGAGGGAAAAGAGAAGTAGCAGTAGCCTTCTGACCCTTACACTTTCCTGAGAAACAAACAACAGAGCAGAAGACTGGCAAAAATCCTTAGTCGCCTGTAGGTAGAATTTTAGAGCACGCACAACATCCAAGTTGTGCAAAAGACGTTCCTTATGAGGAGGAGGATTGGGACAGCGAGAAGGAACAACAATTTCCTGATTAATATTTCTATCCGAAACAACTTTAGGGAGAAACCCCAATTTAGTACGAAGAACCGCCTTATCCACATGAACGATAGGGTAAGGCAAAGCACACTGCAAAGCCGAGATTTCCGAAACTCTCCAAGCAGAAGAGATAGCAATAAGAAACAAAACCTTCCAAGATAACAACTTAATATCTATGGAATGCATTGGCTCAAACGGAGCCTGCTGCAAATCTTTCAGCACAAGGTTAAGGCTCCAAGGAGGAGCAACTGGTTTAAAACACAGACCTGATTCTGACTAGGGCCTGACAAAAAAAATTGAACATCTAGCCATCAGTCAGGACACTTATGTAAAAAGAACAGATAATGCAGAAAACATAATTTATGCTTACCTGATAAATTTATTTCTCTTGTAGTGTATCCAGTCCACGGATCATCCATTACTTGTGGGATATTCTCCTTCCCAACAGGAAGTTGCAAGAGGATCACCCCACAGCAGAGCTGCTATATAGCTCTTCCCCTCACTGCCATATCCAGTCATTCGACCGAAACCAAGACGAGAAAGGAGAAACCATAGGGTGCAGTGGTGACTGTAGTTTAATTAAAAATTTAGACCTGCCTTAAAAAGGACAGGGCGGGCCGTGGACTGGATACACTACAAGAGAAATAAATTTATCAGGTAAGCATAAATTATGTTTTCTCTTGTTAAGTGTATCCAGTCCACGGATCATCCATTACTTGTGGGATACCAATACGAAAGCTAAAGTACACGGATGATGGGAGGGACAAGGCAGGAACTTAAACGGAAGGAACCACTGCCTGTAGAACCTTTTCTCCCAAAAACAGCCTCCGAAGAAGCAAAAGTGTCAAATTTGTAAAATTTGAAAAGGTGTGAAGCGAAGACCAAGTCGCAGCCTTGCAAATCTGTTAAACAGAGGCCTCATTTTTAAAGGCCCAGGTGGAAGCCACAGCTCTAGTAGAATGAGCTGTAATCCTTTCAGGGGGCTGCTGTCCAGCAGTCTCATAGGCTAAGCGTATTATGCTCCGAAGCCAAAAGGAGAGAGAGGTTGCCGAAGCTTTTTGACCTCTCCTCTGTCCAGAATAAACGACAAACAGGGCAGATGTTTGACGAAAATCTTTAGTAGCCTGTAAGTAAAACTTCAAGGCACGGACTACGTCCAGATTATGCAAAAGACGATCCTTCTTTGAAGAAGGATTAGGACACAATGATGGAACAACAATCTCTTGATTGATATTCCTGTTAGAAACCACCTTAGGTAAAAAACCCAGGTTTGGTACGCAGAACTACCTTGTCTGAATGAAAAATCAGATAAGGAGAATCACAATGTAAGGCAGATAACTCAGAGACTCTTCGAGCCGAGGAAATAGCCATCAAAAACAGAACTTTCCAAGATAAAAGTTTAATATCAATGGGATGAAGGGGTTCAAACGGAACTCCCTGAAGAACTAAGAACCAAGTTTAAGCTCCACGGGGGAGCAACAGTTTTAAACACAGGCTTAATCCTAACCAAAGCCTGACAAAATGCCTGGACGTCTGGAACTTCTGCCAGACGCTTGTGCAAAAGAATAGACAGAGCAGAGATCTGTCCTTTTAAAGAACTAGCTGATAAGCCTTTGTCCAAACCCTCTTGGAGAAAGGACAATATCCTAGGAATCCTAACCTTACTCCATGAGTAACTCTTGGATTCACACCAATAAAGATATTTACATATTTTCATATCTTATGGTAGATTTTCCTGGTGACAGGCTTCCGAGCCTGTATTAAGGTATCAATGACTGACTCGGAGAAGCCACTCCTTGATAGAATCAAGCGTTCAATCTCGATGCAGTCAGTCTCAGAGAAAGTAGATTTGGATGATTGAAAGGACCTTGTATTAGAAAGTCCTGCCTCAGAGGCAGAGTCCATGGTGGAAGAGATGACATGTCCACTAGGTCTGTATACCAGGTCCTGCGTGGCCACGCAGGCGCTATCAGAATCACCGATGCTCTCTCCTGTTTGATTTTGGCAATCAGTCGAGGGAGCAGAGGAAACGGTGGAAACACATAGGCCAGGTTGAAGAACCAAGGAGCTGCTAGAGCATCTATCAGCGTTGCTCCCGGGTCCCTGGACCTGGATCCGTAACAAGGAAGCTTGGCGTTCTTGGCGCCATGAGATTCAGTTCTGGTTTGCCCCAATGATGGACCAGTTGAGCAAACACCTCCGGATGGAGTTCCCACTCCCCCGGATGAAAAGTCTGACGACTTAGAAAATCCGCCTCCCAGTTCTCTACGCCTGGTGGCAAGAGTGAGACTCTGCCCAGCGAATTATCTTTGAGACTTCTAACATCGCTAGGGAACTCCTGGTTTCCCCTTGATGGTTGATGTAAGCCACAGTCGTGATGTTGTTCGACTGAAATCTGATGAACCTCAGTGTTGCTAACTGAGGCCAAGCTAGAAGAGCATTGAATATTGCTCTTAACTCCAGAATATTTATAGGGAGGAGTTTCTCCTCCTGAGTCCACGATCCCTGAGCCTTCAGGGAGTTCCAGACTGCGCCCCAACCTAGAAGGCTGGCATCCGTTGTTACCCACGTCCAATCTGGCCTGCGAAAGGTCATACCCTTGGACAGATGGACCCGAGAAATCCACCAGAGAAGAGAATCTCTGGTCTCTTGATCCAGATTTAGTAGAGGGGACAAATCTGAGTAATCCCCATTCCACTGACTTAGCATGCATAATTGCAGCGGTCTGAGATGCAGGCGCGCAAATGGCACTATGTCCATTGCCGCTACCATTAAGCCGATTACTTCCATGCACTGAGCTACTGACGGGCGTGGAATGGAATGAAGGACACGGCAAGCATTTAGAAGTTTTGATAACCTGGACTCCGTCAGGTAAATTTTCATCTCTACAGAATCTATAAGAGTCCCTAGGAAGGAGACTCTTGCGAGTGGTGATAGAGATCTCTTTTCCACGTTCACTTTCCACCCATGCGACCTCAGAAATGCCAGAACTATCTCTGTATGAGACTTGGCAATTTGAAAGCTGGACGCCTGTATCAGGATGTCGTCTAGATACGGAGCCACCGCTATGCCTCGCGGTCTTAGAACCGCCAGAAGTGAGCCCAGAACCTTTGTAAAAATTCTCGGGGCAGTGGCCAACCCGAAGGGAAGAGCTACAAATTGGTAATGCCTGTCTAGAAAGGCAAACCTTAGGAACCGATGATGATCTTTGTGAATCGGTATGTGAAGGTAGGCATCCTTTAAGTCCACTGTGGTCATGTACTGACCCTCTTGGATCATGGGTAGGATGGTCCGAATAGTTTCCCTTTTGAATGATGGAACTCTGAGGAATTTGTTTAAGATCTTTAGATCCAAGATTGGTCTGAAGGTTCCCTCTTTCTTGGGAACCACAAACAGATTTGAATAAAATCCCTGTCCTTGTTCTGTCCGCGGAACTGGATGGATCACTCCCATTACTAGGAGGTCTTGCACACAGCTTAGGAATGCCTCTTTCTTTATCTGGTTTGATGATAACCTTGAAAGATGAAATCTCCCTTGTGGAGGAGAAGCTTTGAAGTCCAGAAGATATGCCTGAGATATGATCTCCAACGCCCAGGGATCCTGAACATCTCTTGCCCACGCCTGGGCGAAAGAGAGAAAGTCTGCCCCCTACTAGATCTGTTTCCGGATAGGGGGCCGTTCCTTCATGCTGTCTTGCGGGCAGCAGCAGGGCAGCAGTCCTTGTTCCAGGACTGGTTAGGTTTCCAGGCCTGTCTGGAATGAGCAACAGTTCCCTCTTGTTTTGAAGCGGAGGAAGTTGATGCTGCTCCTGCCTTGAAATTTCGAAAGGCACGAAAATTAGACTGTTTGGCCTTTGATTTGGCCTTGTCCTGAGGAAGGGTATGACCCCTTGACTCCAGTAATGTCAGCAATAATTTCCTTCAAGCCAGGCCCGAATAAGGTCTGCCCCTTGAAAGGAATGTTGAGTAATTTAGACTTTGAAGTCACGTCAGCTGACCAGGATTTAAGCCATAGTGCCCTACGCGCCTGGATGGCGAATCCGGAATTCTTAGCCGTTAGATTAGTCAAATGAACAATGGCATCAGAAACAAATGAGTTAGCTAGCTTAAGCGTTCTAAACTTGTCAATAATTTCATTCAATGGAGCTGTCTGGATGGCCTTTTCCAGGGCCTGAAACCAGAATGCCGCCGCAGCAGTGACAGGCGCAATGCATGCAAGGGGCTGTAAAATAAAACCTTGTTGAATAAACATTTTCTTAAGGTAACCCTCCAATTTTTTATCCATTGGATCTGAAAAAGCACAACTGTCCTCAACCGGGATAGTGGTACGCTTTGCTAAAGTAGAAACTGCTCCTTCCACCTTAGGGACCGTCTGCCATAAGTCCCGTGTAGTGGCGTCTATTGGAAACATTTTTCTAAATAAAGGAGGTGGGGAAAAGGGCACACCGGGTCTATCCCACTCCTTGCTAATAATTTCTGTAAGCCTTTTAGGTATAGGAAAAACGTCAGTACACACCGGCACCGCATAGTATCTATCCAGCCTACACAATTTCTCTGGAATTGCAACTGTGTTACAGTCATTCAGAGCAGCTAATACCTCCCCAAGCAATACACGGAGGTTCTCAAGCTTAAATTTAAAATGAGAAATCTCTGAATCAGGTTTCCCCGAGTCAGAGATGTCACCCACAGACTGAAGCTCTCCGTCCTCATGTTCTTTTTTTTTTTTAAATCATTTTTTTTGTTTATTCATTATTTAGTGCATAAAGGATAAATCATACAGAGGAAGAAAAAAAAAAAAAAAAAAAAAAAAAAAAAAAAAGGAAATAGAAAAAGAAGAAAAACAACGACATTTCATAAATCTTGTCTGGAGACACAGCTCCACGTCGCTATATATCTAGTAACTCTGTATACATCAAAACAAATAATACATTGACATGATGGCAATTAACAGACACTAATTCCAATCTTCATTTAGCCTAAATAGTTCTAGACGGCTACTGTCTACAAATAATATGCTTCTTTAGACCAAATTGACATATCAAAGATGTATCAGACTTATAATCGATCTATATCAATACTAACAAAAACAGCCCTTTACATTATAACTTTCCATGTGATTGTAATAAAAAAAAAAAAAAAAAAAAAAAGAACCCCCGTAACACTCCCGCCCTCCCTCCCCACCCCTTCAATAACATAATACCTTACCGCTGCCCAAGCGTCCAAAACAGAACTACCGACAGATACCAAATTATACAACCGTGTTTACCCAGGATACCGGGAATACCCGTGATACAACTAATTCAGCAAAACAGACCGTAGTTCGGACCGGAGCAAGAATCTGCTTTTGATTCTGGAGGGGATATGACAAGATGATTGGTAACCATCCCTGTAAAAACTCCTTAGTTCTCTTCTCAGAAGCCTCCGAGAGATGATATGACTCAAATACAATTTGACCTTGGATTTCTTTACAAGACCTCTCTAGGCTCGGTGCTCTCTTAGCTTTCCAATTTAATAAAACAAGATGACGTACTGCTAGAATAATCGTATTCAACGTGTAGGTCAAAGCTGCCGAGTTTCTATATACTTCTGTTTTAAGTAGAACCACATCTTGAAGTGTAAGCACAAAATTTACCCTGAATAACGAATTAAACCAATGAAGCACTTTATGCCATAACTGGTTGATTTTGGGACAGAACCAAAACATATGGAATAAATCGGCCCTAGGGTTTGAGCACCTGGGACAATTATTTAATCCCGACTCGGAAAATTTTTGTAATTTAAGCGGATGCAGATAAAAATTATTCAGGAGCTTCCAATGCGATTCCTTCCAGGACACCGAAACCCTGCACTTATGGACCATATTACAACTCTGAATGATCTTCTCCACAGTGATATCATTAATAGCCGGGAACAACCAAGTACTTATGCTGTGCAGATGCTTATCAGTTTGTTTAGAAAGCATAATATCATATATTAAGGTCCCATACTGAATTTCTTGATTAACATTCTAATGATAGACCATTCCGCTAACATACTATTCTCCCAATTTTGCTCATACATAAAATGGCGAATCTGGAAATACGCGAACAGATCAGACCTGGGGAGATCATAAGTTTGAAACAGAGACTCCGCAGTCTGCACCAGATTATCGGCCCCCAATAATTGCTTGACAAACAACAGCCCCTTGTCCCCCCAGGATTTGAACACCTTCTGATAAATACCCGGGATAAAGTTAGGGTTTCCCTGAATAGGTAGATATTCTGACACTGAGGGATCTACACCTAGGCAAGTACAAAACTTCCGCCACGCAATCACAACATTTTTAAAGGATATCAATTTACTGATATTAGATGGTAGCTGTTTTACATTACAATGTAAGAGCGCACCAAGTGCGAAAGGCCGAATATAAAAGGCTTCCTCTTGACTAACTGCTAACCTATTAGTTTCCGCCACCCAATCCACGGCGAATTTCATCAGAGCAGCCGTGTTGTAAAACCTGACATCAGGCAGCGCCAACCCAGCACGGTCTGTCCTTTGCATAAGTTTAGCTAGTGCAATCCTTGGTCTCTTATCTTTCCAGATAAATTTAGAAAAATCACTATATAGCTTTCTAATGTCTGAACTGGAAATAAAGAGAGGAAGATTCTGCAACACATAGAGAAGACGAGGAAAAACAATCGTTTTTATTAGGTTTACCTTTGCTGAAATTGACAGCGGAAATGAAGCCCATAACTGCAGATCTATTTTAATTTTTTTCAGGAGGGGAACGAAATTCGAAACATACCATACTTTCGGGTTCTTATGCAACTCGAGACCCAAATAACTAATTGTATTGACAACCTTAAAAGGAAAATTTTCCAAACCAGACGAGTTATTGCCCATATACATGAGTTCACTCTTTTCTAGATTCACCAAGTAGCCGGAAAAAGAACTAAACTGAGAAAGGATTTGGAGAATGATTGGAATCGATTGAAAGGGCTTATCTACAAAAATCAGCATATCGTCAGCATAAAGAAGGGTTTTTAAACGATGAGATCCCAAAGAAATTCCTGTCAAAACATCGCGAAATCTGACCGCTAGGGGTTCTAACGCCACATTAAACAAAAGGGGAGATAAGGGACACCCCTGCCTAGTACCTCGATGTAGAACAATCCCCTGAGAGCGAATCCCATTCACCAGGAGAAACGAAATTGGTTTACAATAAATTTTATGAATAAAGAGAATAAAATTGCCAGAAAAGCCAAATTTCTGTAATGAAGAAAATAAATGCTCCCAGACAATGGAGTCAAAAGCCTTGACTGCGTCTAGGGTTAAGACTGCAGAATCACGAATTCCGACATTACAAGGATCTGGTTCCAAATTCGACATATAGTCCAAAAATGTAATGACCCTTCGAATATTCCGTGACGAGTTTCTGGCCGTCATAAATCCAGTCTGATCCTGATGGATCAGATTCTGTAGGCAGAGATTCAATCTACCAGCAACAATGCCAGCCAGAAGCTTGTAATCAGTATTGAGCACTGATATTGGCCTATATGAGGCCATGTTCTCTGGATTTTTTTTTTTTTTCCGCAATGAGTGAAATATTGGCTGCAGCAAAATTTTCCGAGATCCCATTTTCGGAAAGATAATAATTATTGAAAATAGCCTCTAAAGAGGGCAGCAATTCTTCCTTGAGCAATTTATAAAATTCGGCCGGAAGCCCGTCAGGGCCAGCAGCCTTATTAAGCTTAAGATTATCAATCGCTGCACCAATCTCTTCACGCGATATCGGCTGATTCAGCACAGCCAGCTCTTCTGCTTGAATCTTAGGAATACTTATGGTTGACCAAAAGGATTTTTGGTTAATGTGGTCGGCTGCAACAGCCGAATATAGTTCTTGATAATACTTAAAAAATTCCTGGGAGATCTCTGCCGGCTTAAAAGACCTGTCCTCGCCATTTTTTATAACCGCGATAAAATTTCTTTTTTTTCTAATCTTTGTCAAGCGGGACAGATGTTTCGCCGAACACCCATGAAAGCTCCTATATTTGAGATTCACTCTTGCTTCTTCCTCCAGCGATTTCTGCTTTATATAGATCTCCCTCTCCTTCCTGGCCTCAAGATACACTGCCCAGTTTAATGTGGAGGGATCTGACTGAAAGTCCCTATAGGCAGCTCTGGATCTTGCGACAAGGAAGCTCCCTTGTTCCTTAATTTTTTTTGCACGCAAACTCAAGTAGGCTATTATTTTACCTCGAATCACCGCTTTGGCCGCCTCCCAATAGACCTCTACCTTGTGACTAAAATTAGAGTTAAACAAAACATACTCATGCCAGCTAGACTTGATCCATGAAGAAAAACTAGGGTTGGCATATAAGAAACGAGGGAACCCAAAAACCCGTGTATGTGCACGTGCGTCATAAGTATCAAGAATAGATAAAGAGATTATAGCATGGTCTGATACCAAAAATTCCCCAATTCCCGTTTTAAGCTGAAAAACTGTCAGAGCTTCCGCGATTAGAAAAAAATCTATCCGCGAGAATGTCCTGAATGACTTAGATTCGCATGTGTAAGCTCTGATCAAAGGATTTTGCAACCGCCAAATATCAGTCAATGTCAATTTAATACAAAATTTTTTAAAGTAGTTGGCGTGGTACTTGTATTTAGCGTCTTTCTTTCTTGAAAAACGATCTAGTTCAGGACTCAGGGTGGCATTAAAGTCTCCACAGATAATTAAGTTCTCCTTTATAAAGGGATAAATTATGTTTTGGATCCGGTCCCAAAATTTTACTGAGAATTTATTGGGGGCATAAATATTACAAAATACATATTTAACCGATTTTATCACTACCTGTAACAACATATACCGGGCAGAAGAATCAAACTCAACTTTCGTAACTTGATAATCCAAATCTTTATGAAAAATAACCGCTACTCCTCTCTTTTTGGATGGAGAAGATGAGGCCAACACCTCGCCGACCCATCTCATTTTAAGCTTCGCCGCTTCTATTGCATCTAAATGAGTCTCTTGCAGAAAAACCAGATCTGGCTTTTCTACAGCTAATGTTTTAATAACCAATTTGCGCTTAACGGGCGAGGATATCCCCCCCACATTCCACGAAAGAATTCTACAGCCCATTGCTGTTATTCTCCCTTCTCATTACCACGCCTAAAACCTAAAAGGGATACACAACTGGCAGCAACATCCGCGGGGTGTGGGAGGGACGGGGGAGAGGAGGGGAAAAAAAAAGAAAAAAAAAGACTTTTTTGAAGACTTTTGAGCCCTCCAGAGAAGTCCTGGATCATGCAGGAAGAAGCTGGATGTCTGTGTCTGTAATTTTTGCTGTGCAAAAAAAACGCCAAAATAGGCCCCTCCCACTCATATTACAACAGTGGGAAGCCTCAGGGAACTGTTTCTAGGCAAAATTAAAGCCAGCCATGTGGAAAAAACTAGGCCCCAATAAGTTTTATCACCAAACATATGTAAAAAACGATTAAACATGCCAGCAAACGTTTTAAAATACACTTTTATAAGAGTATGTATCTCTATTAATAAGCCTGATACCAGTCACTATCACTGCATTTAAGGCTTTACTTACATTACTTCGGTATCAGCAGCATTTTCTAGTAAATTCCATCCCTAGAAAAATATTTTAACTGCACATACCTTATTGCAGGAAAACCTGCACGCTATTCCCCCTCTGAAGTTACCTCACTCCTCAGAATATGTGAGAACAGCAAAGGATCTTAGTTACTTCTGCTAAGATCATAGAAAACGCAGGCAGATTCTTCTTCTAAATACTGCCTGAGATAAACAGTACACTCCGGTACCATTTAAAAATAACAAACTTTTGATTGAAGAAATAAACTAAGTATAAAACACCACAGTCCTCTTACGACCTCCATCTTAGTTGAGAGTTGCAAGAGAATGACTGGATATGGCAGTGAGGGGAGGAGCTATATAGCAGCTCTGCTGTGGGTGATCCTCTTGCAACTTCCTGTTGGGAAGGAGAATATCCCACAAGTAATGGATGATCTGTGGACTGGATACACTTAACAAGAGAAATCTGATCTTTTAGAGAACTGACCGACAACCATTTCTCCAGACCTTCCTGGAGAAAGGACAAAATTCTAGGAATCCTGACCCTAATCCAAGAGTAGCCCTTCGATTCACACCAATAAAGGTATTTACGCCATAACTTATGGTAAATTTTATGAGTAACAGGCTTGTGAGTCTGCAACATGGTCTCAATGACCGACTCAGAAAACCCACGCTTAGCCAGAACGAAGCGTTCAATCTCCATGCAGTCAGCTTCAGAGAAACGAGATTTGGATGGAGGAAAGAACCCTGAGATAGAAGGTCCTTCCTCAGATGCAACCTCCAAGGAGGCAGAGAATACATCTTTACTAGGTCTGCATACCAGATCCTGTGAGGCCATGCAGGAGCTATTAGAATTACTGATGCTCTCTCCTGTTTGAAATGAGTAATGACTTGTGGAAGGAGTGCAAACGGAGAAAACAGGTATGCTAGACCGAAAACCCAAGGAACCGCCAGAGCATCTATCAGAGCAGCCTGCAGATGTCTTGACCTTGAACTGTACCTTGGAAGCTTGGCGCTCTGCCGAGACGCCATCAGATCCAACTCCGGCGGCACCCCCTACTTGAGGGTTAACCTGGAGAACTCCTCCGGATGGAGGGCCCGCTCCCCAGGATGAAATGTCTGTCTGCTCAGGAAATCCGCTTCCCAGTTGTCCAGTCCTGGAATGTGGATGGCAGATAGACAACAATTGTGAACTTCCGCCCACTGAATAATCTGTGCTACCTCCTTCATGGCTAAGGAACTCCGAGTTCCTCCCTGGTGGTTGATGTAAGCCACTGAGGTGATGTTGTCCGATTGGAATTTGATAAACCGGGCTAAGGACAATTGAGGCCAAGCCATCAGAGCATTGTAAATCGCTTTCAACTCTAAGATGTTTATGGGGAGAGCAGACTGCTCCAGAGTCCAGAGTCCCTTTAAGGCCTTTAAGGAGTTCCAGACTGCTCCCCAGACTAGCAGGCTGACGTCCGTGGTCACGATCACCCAGGTAGGTCTCCGGAAGCATGTGCTTTGAGACAGATGCTCCTGAGAAAACCACCACGGGAGAGAGACTCTTATTGACTGGTCTAGATCTATCCTCTGATATAGATTTGAATAGTCTCCATTAGACTGTCTGAGCATGCATAATTGCAGAGCTCTCAAATGGAATCGAGCAAAGGGAATGATGTCCATGGAAGCGACCATCAGACCAATTACCTCCATACATTAAGCCACTGATGGACGAACAGTAGAAGATAAAATTTTGGATTTTCTGACCTCTGTCAGTAAGATTTTCATAGATAGGGAATCTATTATGGTCCCTAAGAAAACCACCCTTGTAGCTGGAACAAGGGAAATCTTCTTCAGATTCACTTTCCATCCGTGGGAACGTAGCAAAGACAACAAGATCTCTGTATTAGAATTTGTTTGTTGAAAAGATGGCACCTGAACCAGTATGTCGTCCAGGTAAGGTGCCACTGCAATTCCCCGAGACCTGACCACTGCCAAGAGAGCCCCCAGAACCTTTGAGAAAATTCTGGGAGCTGTGGCAAGGCCAAATGGAAGAGCCACAAACTGAATGTGCATGTCTAGAAAAGCGAATCTCAGGAATTTGTGATGATCCATGTGAATGGGATCATGAAGATACGCGTCTTTCAGGTCTATGGTCATCATGAACTGACATTCTTGAACCATAGGAAGAATGGAACGAATGGTTTCCATTTTGAAGAACGGTAATCTAAAATGGGTCGAAAAGTTCACTCCTTTTTGGGAACCACAAACAGATTTGAATTAAATCCTAGACCCTGTTCCCTTAGTGGAACTGGAACATTCGCTCCCAGGGAGAAAAGGTCCTGAACGCAGTTCAAGAATTCCTCTCTTTTTACTTAGTCTGCAGATAATCTTGAGAGATGGAATCTGCCCCTGGAAGGGCAAGATTTGAATTCTATTTTGTAACCCTGAGATACTATGTCCACAGCCCAAGGATTTGGGACATCCCGTATCAAGGCTTGACAAAACAGGGAAAGTCTGCCCCCCCACTTAACCCGACCACGGACCGGGGGCAGACCCTTCATGCTGACAGATACAGCTGAGGGCTTTTTTGATTGCTTCCCCGTGTTCAAAGACTGATTTGGTGTCCAAGAGGACTTGGACTGCTCCTGCTTGGAAGAGGTAGAGGAAGACTTTTGATCTTTGAAGTTACGAAAAGAACGAAAAATTACTTTGACGTCCTTTAGATCGGTTTTTCTTGTCTTGAGGTAGAAAAGACCCTTTCCCACCCGTAATATCAGAAATTATTTCTGCTAGACCAGGTCCAAACAAGGCTTTAAAGGAGCGCCAGAAGCTTGGACTTGGAGGTAACTTCAACTGAACAAGATTTTAACCACAAAACCCTACGGGCTAAGACAGTGAAGCCAGACATTTTGGCTCCCAGTCTAATAACTTGCATGTTGGCGTCAGAAATAAAGGAATTAGCTAGTTTGAGAGCCTTAATCCTATCTTGGATCTCCTCCAACGGAGTCTACTAGAATTGATTCAGACAACACATCACACCACTAAGATGCAGCACTTGCTACTGTGGCAATACACGCTGCAGGTTGCAATTCAAGACCCTGATGAACATACATCTTTTTCAATTTAGCCTCTATCTTCTTATCCATAGTATCCTTAAAGGAGCAGCTATCCTCTATAGAGATCGTAGTCCTCTTAGCCAGAGTAGAAATAGCCCCTTCTACTTTAGGCACCGTGCGCCATGAATCTTTAATGGAGTCAGCAACAGGAAACATCTTTTTAAAGACGGGAGACGGGAAGAAAGGTATCCCTGGCTTCTCCCATTCCTGTGAAATAATCTATCATACGGTCTGGAACTGGAAACACTTACACAGAGGAAGGAACATCATAGTATTTGTTAAGCTTACTAGATTTTCTAGGGTTGACCATGACAGAAGAGTCGGAGTTGTCCAAAGTAGCCAATACCTCCTTTAACAGTACACGAAGGTGTTCAAGCTTAAACCTGAAGTTTACTTCTTCAGCATCAGAGAAAGGATTTATATTGTCAGAATCTGAGATTTCACCCTCAGAAGCTACCGAGGTAACCTCTTTCAAAGAGTTATGAGGGAGGGCAACCTGCACAGCAGCAGAAGGGACAGACACCTCACTATCTGAAAAATGTTTAGTTTTCCTCTTGCGCTTCCCCAACAAAAGAAAAGCAGATAACGCCGCAGATACCGCAGAGGATACCTGAGCAGCAAAATCTGTAGGCAAATAAACTCCCCTAGGAGGCTGAGAGGAACTGCAGGGTACTGTATGTGATGCCATTGAAGCTTGGGACATGAGTGGAGAAAGCTGAGGCATTGCCTGAACATCATCATCCTGAGAGACATTAGGCTCAGAAACAAAAAGTTTGTCTTTACAAGAGGAACAAAATTGCATAGGTAAAACAATTTGGGCCTCAAGACACAAACATTTGTCCATAGGAACAGACTCCTGCTCCATGTCTAACTTCCCAGAGAAATTTGAATGACAAAAGAAAATTAAAAAATGTGAAATTGCTACTGCCACTTTAAATTACTCAGAGCGATTTGCGCTCAAATCGTACCCCTAATCAGGACCTCCACACCTCAGCAGACGGAGGTGCCCTACCTGCCTCTCCGGAGTACCACCAATGTTGACAGAAATAGACTTTCGAGCCAGAGTCCTTAGGGGAAGGAGTGTTTTCTGTTCTCTTTTCTGACGAAAGGAATGAAACCGATTAGAAGCTTTAGATTTACCCTTAGACTTTTTATCTTGGGGCAAAAAAACTCCCTTCCCCCCAGTAATAGTAGAAATGATAGAGTCCAACTGAGAAACAAATATATTATTACCCTGGAAAGATAGAGATAGTAACCTAGATTTAAATACCATGTCAGCATCCCATGATTTAAGCCATACAGCTCTTCTAGCTAAAATAGCCAAAGACATAAATTTAACATTAATCTTGATATCAAAAATAGCATCACAGATAAAATGATTAGCATGTTTAAGCAAACGAACGATGCTAGACAAATCAGGATCTGTTTTCTGATGTGATAAGCTATCCAACCAAAAAGTTGATGCAGCCGCAGCATCAGCCATAGAAATGGTAGGCCTGAGAATAAAGACAGAATGTAAATAAGCTTTTCTTAAAGGATCCTTAAAAGAAAAATACTATCTTCCATAGGAATAGTAGTACGTTTGGCAAGAGTAGAAATAGCCCCATCAACCTTAGGGACTTTTCCCCAAAACTCCAAATTAGCCACTGGTAAAGAATATAACTTATTAAACCTAGAAAAAGGAATAAAAGAAGCACCAGGCTTAGACCATTCTTTAGCAAACACATAAAAAAACGCATCTGGAACAAAAAAAAACCTCAGGAGTAATCACAAAAGGTTTAAAATCAGAATTTCAACAATTACTGGTTTTGTTATCAGGAGGATCAGACTCCTCAATACAAAAAAGTAACCAATACTTCTTTCAACAAAGACCAAATATATTTAATATTGAAAAGATAAGAGGATTTATCAATGTCAAAAGTAGGATCTTCTGAAGCAGAGAGCTTCTCTTCAGAGGAGGATATTTCAATATGTTGTCGGTCATCACAAATTTAATCAGTTTTATGAGAAGTTTTAAAAGACCTTTTATGTTTATTAGAAGGTGGAATAGCAGACATAGCCTTCTGTATTGCATCAGCGATATCATTTTTCATATCAACAGGGATATCATGTAACATTAGATGTTGAGGGAACAACAGGTGCTGTACTAGTACTAATAGAAACATTATAGGCATGCAAAAGCTTATCATGACAACTGTTACATAATATAGCCGGAGATATAATCTCAGCTTGCTTACAACAGATACACTTAGCTTTGGTAGAACTGTGGTCAGGCCGAATGGTTCCTACAGTAGCTTCTGAGACAGGATCAGACAGACATCTTGCAAAATGTAAAAGAAAAAATAACATTTAAACAAAATATCAAATTTCCTCATATAGCAGTTGCAGGAACGGGAAAAAATGCAAATGCTAAATAAGCAGAAAAGCAAACAGCATAGCCCTCTAGAATATAAAGAGAGCACAGAGCATAAAAGTGGGGTAATATAACCAAAAAAATATTTGGCGCCAAGTATAACGCACAATGCAAGTGAATTTTTTTTTGCGGCAAACATCCGGAAATGACGCAACTTGTGTCATAACAACTAACGTCAATAAAGATGCAGGGAATTACAAAACTTGCGACACTATAGACGCAAATTTGCACCAAAAAATTTTCGCGTCAAAAATGACGCAATAAATAACAGCATTTTGTGCCCTCGCGAGCCTAGATTTGCCCGCAAATTTTAAGTAAAAAACAAGTCAAATTGGAAAAAAAGACTAAACTCCAGGTAAGAATTTAAAAAAAAAAACTTCCTTAAACATGATTCTCGTACTGAAACTGTTAGACTTCAAAGGGAAATACATATAGACCTGACTCATGGCAAATATAAGTAAATACAAATATTTAAAACTTTATATTAATACATAAAGCGCCAAACATAGCTGAGAGTGTCTTAAATATTGATACATACTTACCAAAGACACCCATCCACATATAGCAGACAGCCAAACCAGTACTGAAAACTATCAGCAGAGGTAATGGTATATGAGTATATCGTCGATCTGAAAAGGAAGGTAGGAGATGAATCCCTACGTCCGATAACAGAGAACCCTTGAAAAGATTTCCCATGAGTGAAACCATAAAAACATAATTTATGTAAGAACTTACCTGATAAATTCATTTCTTTCATGGTGGCAAGAGTCCATGAGCTAGTGATGTATGGGATATACATTCCTACCAGAAGGGGGCAAAGTTTCCCAAACTTCAAAATGCCTATAAATACTCCTCCCACCACACACATACTTCAGTTTTAATGCATAGCCAAGTAGTGAGGTGTAAAAAAGAGTAAAAAAGCATACAAAAAAAAGGAACTGGAAAAAATAGTGCTTTTATACAAACAAATCATAAACACCAAAAAAATAGGGTGGGTCTAATGGACTCTTGCCACTATGAAATAAATGAATTTATTAGGTATTACATAAATTATGTTTTCTTTCATGTAAGTGGCAAGAGTCCATGAGCTAGTGACGTATGGGATACAATACCCAAAATGTGGAAATCCACGGGGTCACTAGAGAGGAAAGGGATAAAATAACAGCTACTTCCACTGAAAAAATTAAATCCAAATAATAAATACGTTTTCTTAAATTTTAAAAAACTTAAATCATAAGCAAAATAAATCAAAATGGTCAGCTGCCTGAAGAACTTATCTACCAAAAGACTGCTTCTGAAGAAGCAAATACATAAAAATGGTAAAATTTAGTGTATGCAAAGAAGACCAAGTTGCTGCTTTGCAAATCTGATCAACTGAAGCTCCATTCTTAAAAGCCCAAGAAGTGGCAACTGATCTTGTAGAATGATCTGTAATTCTCTGAGGCGGAAACTGCCCCGCCTCCAAATAAGCCTTGTGAATCAAAAGTTTCAACCAAGATGCCAAAGAAATGGCAGAGGTTTTCTGACCTTTCCTGGAACCAGAGAAAATAACAAATAGACTAGTCTTTCTGAAATCCTTAGTAGCTTCAACATAGTATTTCAAAGCTCTTACTACATCCAAAGAATGAAGAGATCTCTCAAGAGAATTATTAGGATTAGGACACAAAGAAGGAACAACAATTTCCCTATTAATGTTGTTAGAATTCACAAGCTTAGGCAAAAATGTAAACTAAGTCCGTAAAACCGCTTTATCTTGATGAAATATCAGATAAGGAGACTCTCAAAAGAGAGCCGACAACTCAGAAACTTTTCTAGCAGAAGAGATAGCCAAAAGAAATAACACTTTCCAAGAAAGTAGTTTAATATCCAAAATAATGCATAGGTTTAAAAGGAGGCGCCTGCAAAATCCTTAAAACCAAATTAAGACTCCAAGGAGGAGAAATAGGCTTAATAACAGGTTTGATACGAACCAAAGCTAAAAGAATGCCAAGAAAAATTATGAGAGGAGCACCATGAAATATAGGTTTTCCGGGGGCGTGTCCGGGCTATGGTCCAAGATGGCCGCTAACTTAGGAGCTCTCTAAACCAGGATTGCAATCCACCTGTAATCTGGACTTCAAAAAGCCATCCAGCAGGAATTTGCATCTTAAAACATAGGGGACACTTTACTGACTGGAACTCTATAAAAATTTTGTTTGTAAAGCAAGAGGACTTCCTAAACTGGACCGCTGAGACTCACTGGTGGCCTCTACGGAGAGAGAGGCACCCCCCCCGGGAAACTGGGTTAACAGAGAATATTGACATTCTCTGTCCAACTTCAATATTGAACATGGGGGATTTTTATGTGTCCGTACAAAAGCTGATGCTCGCCTTTGAAAGCACAATGTGCGACAGATTACACCGGCTATTGGTCCGCATGGAGTCCGCCCACCTCGGGGAAACAGCATCCTTTCGGGAAGAAAGATCTATTGCAGAGCCGGATGATGCGGGTATGGACATACAGTGGAGTATATCTGAACCGCTTAAGAGGGGAGACCAGGACGGCACGCAAGCAAGCAAGTGCGAGAAATCTCTGCCCTCTAATATGTCCCAGGAGGGAGCGGCCGGCCCTCTGGGGAATGACGAGGAGAGTGGAGCACACAAGCTGGGTGATAAGGCTGGATGGTCCCCTGCCCCTATAAAAGGTATAACAAGCTATTTGGTGTCCCCCACAACCTCGCCAAATTAGTTGGGTATAATAGAGGCAAGCGGAGTCTACATTGCTAGAAATGGATCCACGCCGCAGTGCCATGGATCTGGGGAGCGCTGGGTTACTTACGGCATACAGGCCATCGTACAGCTCAGTCTCCTGATCGGTCTGACTCATCTGGAGCGAACACAGTGCAGAGTTCGTGAAGAAAATGTGCGCTCTGCTGGGATTACCTTTCCGAGGGGTCTGGGTCTCTGCAGATCCTTCAGGGACGGTGTTGGTTAGCGAAGGAGGCTTGCCATTCTAGTTGGCGGGCTAAGTGACGGACACACATCTAAGCATACTGTCGCCATTAAATAAGTACTCACTCCCAGCTCATGGCTTGGTCTGTTTTCCTTTTGTGAGCGCCTATTTGTATGTATACCTCTGTTGGCACACATGCCTTATTTTTTGTTTTTGCAGCTAAGCTTTGTTCTCTTGGGTATGCTCATAAAATACGTCCAAACTATAAGATATGCTCCTGCCTATGACAAGGAATAGACTCTGTCACAGTTATTAATTTAGTTTGGTGTTATGTAATTAGACAGGGACACAGTTAACGGCCCAGATAGATGCTATAACTCTAAAAATGTCTAATGATCTCTGTTATGGATACACCTTAATAATGTGCATATTTATCTGCAGGCTCTAATAATTGAGTTTATATGGCAGCAATAATCTTTATTAGTTCGTTTTTTAGGGGACAAGAATGTTTTATCCTAAGCTGGTCAGGTGCAGTTGGCTTGGCATATCTATGTAGGGCAATCCATATCAATTATATAGGTCTGCTCCCTTTATGTATATTCTTGGCACACTTGATACCATTATATAGCGCCTTAAATATCACAGAGTTAAAAGGATGGAGTCTTAGACCTACAGCTATATCCCCCCTCCAATATTAAGTGATCCCCTTTTATAGAGAGAAGGTTAGTTATAGAATTGCCTGGTATTTGGGGGCTGGACTGACCTTACTTGGCAGGATCAGACTGATAAACTTCAGGAAAATTTTCTTCTGTGAAAAGCACACTGGTCTAAAAGAAGCTGCTTCCGGGTGGTAAATCGCCATAGAACAAGCCACTGAGCTGTTGTTCGTTCCTGGTAGAGCGCTTCTCTCTTCGTATGCAAATTATTATGACCATGGGGAAGTCTCCCTATGGGTGATGGGGGAAACCAGACGTGGACTCCTTGCCCAGTGTGCTTAGAGGAATGTGGCTGCACCTCACTGACGAGGCCCATAGGAGGCCGAAACGATCGTCTGGGGTTGTCATGTTCCTTGTTCAGAGGAGAATTGCCTGGTATTTCGGGGCTGGACTGACCTTACTTGGCAGGATCAGACTGATATACTTCAGGAAAATTTACTTCTGTGAAAAGCACACTGGTCTAAAAGAGGCTGCTTCCGGGTGGTAAATCGCCATAGAACAAGCCACTGAGCTGTTGTTCGTTCCTGGTAGAGCGCTTCTCTCTTCGTATGCTAGTTATAGAATAGGTCGTTTTCTTATGCTTATACCCTACGCTACCTATGTATGCTAATCTGACGCATGTACTGTGGATACCTAAAGACCTACCTCTTTCTTACAAATTTCCTACAAAAGAGATAGGTCTCATTTTATTATTATTAAGAAATTTTTAGAAAAAATGGTAGTTATATAATAGGTTGTTTTCTTATCCTTATACCCGATGCTACCTATGTATACTAATATGACGTTTGTACTGTGGATACCTAAAGACCTACCTCTTTCTTCCAGATTTCCTACAAAATGGATAGGTCTCATAATTTATTATTATAGAGAAATTTTTCCCACGTTATAATGTTGAACTTATACATAAAATTTTAGGGAGGTTTTGAGATTAGGCGTATAGAACTTATATTATTAAATTTTTTGTTAAACTGTTTTATGTTTTGATGTGAATATTATGGACACTTAAAGGCCTACCTCTTCTTATCTGGAACCTTTGCATGGAAGTTAGGCCATATTATTATTATCATCTGCTAATTTATCTTCTGTTGTCCAAACTAAATTGTATGTATTACAAGTTTTGTTGAATATATCAAAGACAAGTACAAGCCTGCATATGTTACGAATTGGTCATTGAAATTAGGCTTATACTGGGCTGGTTGTTTTAATCTGTGTTATTTGTCCTTTTGAAAATGCACTTAGGTAAAATGAGGTATTATACATGGCTAGAAAATGTACCTTTGGGTAAAGATATACTTAGATTATACAGATGCGAAGACATGCTTGTTTAATCCACCATGTAAATTCTGATGTATGGGCATGTTGCCGTGATGTTTCTCTTTGAAATTGTATTTTTGTTTGCTATAGTACCTCAATAAAAAACAGAATTTATGTTTACCTGATAAATTACTTTCTCCAACGGTGTGTCCGGTCCACGGCGTCATCCTTACTTGTGGGATATTCTCTTCCCCAACAGGAAATGGCAAAGAGCCCAGCAAAGCTGGTCACATGATCCCTCCTAGGCTCCGCCTACCCCAGTCATTCGACCGACGTTAAGGAGGAATATTTGCATAGGAGAAACCATATGGTACCGTGGTGACTGTAGTTAAAGAAAATAAATTATCAGACCTGATTAAAAAAACCAGGGCGGGCCGTGGACCGGACACACCGTTGGAGAAAGTAATTTATCAGGTAAACATAAATTCTGTTTTCTCCAACATAGGTGTGTCCGGTCCACGGCGTCATCCTTACTTGTGGGAACCAATACCAAAGCTTTAGGACACGGATGAAGGGAGGGAGCTAATCAGGTCACCTAAATGGAAGGCACCACGGCTTGCAAAACCTTTCTCCCAAAAATAGCCTCAGAAGAAGCAAAAGTATCAAACTTGTAAAATTTGGTAAAAGTGTGCAGTGAAGACCAAGTCGCTGCCCTACATATCTGATCAACAGAAGCCTCGTTCTTGAAGGCCCATGTGGAAGCCACAGCCCTAGTGGAATGAGCTGTGATTCTTTCGGGAGGCTGCCGTCCGGCAGTCTCGTAAGCCAATCTGATGATGCTTTTAATCCAAAAAGAGAGAGAGGTAGAAGTTGCTTTTTGACCTCTCCTTTTACCGGAATAAACAACAAACAAGGAAGATGTTTGTCTAAAATCCTTTGTAGCATCTAAATAGAATTTTAGAGCGCGAACAACATCCAAATTGTGCAACAAACGTTCCTTCTTTGAAACTGGTTTCGGACACAGAGAAGGTACGATAATCTCCTGGTTAATGTTTTTGTTAGAAACAACTTTTGGAAGAAAGCCAGGTTTAGTACGTAAAACCACCTTATCTGCGTGGAACACCAGATAAGGAGGAGAACACTGCAGAGCAGATAATTCTGAAACTCTTCTGGCAGAAGAAATTGCAACTAAAAACAAAACTTTCCAAGATAATAACTTAATATCAACGGAATGCAAGGGTTCAAACGGAACCCCCTGAAGAACTGAAAGAACTAAATTGAGACTCCAAGGAGGAGTCAAAGGTTTGTAAACAGGCTTAATTCTAACCAGAGCCTGAACAAAAGCTTGAACATCTGGCACAGCAGCCAGTTTTTTGTGAAGTAACACCGACAAGGCAGAAATCTGTCCCTTCAGGGAACTTGCAGATAATCCTTTTTCCAATCCTTCTTGAAGGAAGGATAGAATCCTAGGAATCTTAACCTTGTCCCAAGGGAATCCTTTAGATTCACACCAACAGATATATTTTTTCCAAATTTTGTGGTAAATCTTTCTAGTTACAGGCTTTCTGGCCTGAACAAGAGTATCGATAACAGAATCTGAGAACCCTCGCTTCGATAAAATCAAGCGTTCAATCTCCAAGCAGTCAGCTGGAGTGAAACCAGATTCGGATGTTCGAACGGACCCTGAACAAGAAGGTCTCGTCTCAAAGGTAGCTTCCAAGGTGGAGCCGATGACATATTCACCAGATCTGCATACCAAGTCCTGCGTGGCCACGCAGGAGCTATCAAGATCACCGACGCCCTCTCCTGATTGATCCTGGCTACCAGCCTGGGGATGAGAGGAAACGGCGGGAACACATAAGCTAGTTTGAAGGTCCAAGGTGCTACTAGTGCATCCACTAGAGCCGCCTTGGGATCCCTGGATCTGGACCCGTAGCAAGGAACTTTGAAGTTCTGACGAGAGGCCATCAGATCCATGTCTGGAATGCCCCACAGCTGAGTGACTTGGGCAAAGATTTCCGGATGGAGTTCCCACTCCCCCGGATGCAATGTCTGACGACTCAGAAAATCCGCTTCCCAATTTTCCACTCCTGGGATGTGGATAGCAGACAGGTGGCAGGAGTGAGACTCCGCCCATAGAATGATTTTGGTCACTTCTTCCATCGCTAGGGAACTCCTTGTTCCCCCCTGATGGTTGATGTACGCAACAGTTGTCATGTTGTCTGATTGAAACCGTATGAACTTGGCCCTCGCTAGCTGAGGCCAAGCCTTGAGAGCATTGAATATCGCTCTCAGTTCCAGAATATTTATCGGTAGAAGAGATTCTTCCCGAGACCAAAGACCCTGAGCTTTCAGGGATCCCCAGACCGCGCCCCAGCCCATCAGACTGGCGTCGGTCGTGACAATGACCCACTCTGGTCTGCGGAATGTCATCCCTTGTGACAGGTTGTCCAGGGACAGCCACCAACGGAGTGAGTCTCTGGTCCTCTGATTTACTTGTATCTTCGGAGACAAGTCTGTATAGTCCCCATTCCACTGACTGAGCATGCACAGTTGTAATGGTCTTAGATGAATGCGCGCAAAAGGAACTATGTCCATTGCCGCTACCATCAACCCGATCACTTCCATGCACTGAGCTATGGAAGGAAGAGGAACGGAATGAAGTATCCGACAAGAGTCTAGAAGTTTTGTTTTTCTGGCCTCTGTCAGAAAAATCCTCATTTCTAAGGAGTCTATTATTGTTCCCAAGAAGGGAACCCTTGTTGACGGGGATAGAGAACTCTTTTCCACGTTCACTTTCCATCCGTGAGATCTGAGAAAGGCCAGGACAATGTCCGTGTGAGCCTTTGCTTGAGGAAGGGACGACGCTTGAATCAGAATGTCGTCCAAGTAAGGTACTACAGCAATGCCCCTTGGTCTTAGCACAGCTAGAAGGGACCCTAGTACCTTTGTGAAAATCCTTGGAGCAGTGGCTAATCCGAAAGGAAGCGCCACGAACTGGTAATGTTTGTCCAGGAATGCGAACCTTAGGAACCGATGATGTTCCTTGTGGATAGGAATATGTAGATACGCATCCTTTAAATCCACCGTGGTCATTAATTGACCTTCCTGGATGGAAGGAAGAATAGTTCGAATGGTTTCCATCTTGAACGATGGAACCTTGAGAAACTTGTTTAAGATCTTGAGATCTAAGATAGGTCTGAACGTTCCCTCTTTTTTGGGAACTATGAACAGATTGGAGTAGAACCCCATCCCTTGTTCTCTTAATGGAACAGGATGAATCACTCCCATTTTTAACAGGTCTTCTACACAATGTAAGAATGCCTGTCTTTTTATGTGGTCTGAAGACAACTGAGACCTGTGGAACCTCCCCCTTGGGGGAAGTCCCTTGAATTCCAGAAGATAACCTTGGGAGACTATTTCTAGCGCCCAAGGATCCAGAACATCTCTTGCCCAAGCCTGAGCGAAGAGAGAGAGTCTGCCCCCCACCAGATCCGGTCCCGGATCGGGGGCCAACATTTCATGCTGTCTTGGTAGCAGTGGCAGGTTTCTTGGCCTGCTTTCCCTTGTTCCAGCCTTGCATTGGTCTCCAAGCTGGCTTGGCTTGAGAAGTATTACCCTCTTGCTTAGAGGACGTAGCACCTTGGGCTGGTCCGTTTCTACGAAAGGGACGAAAATTAGGTTTATTTTTTGCCTTGAAAGGCCGATCCTGAGGAAGGGCGTGGCCCTTGCCCCCAGTGATATCAGAGATAATCTCTTTCAAGTCAGGGCCAAACAGCGTTTTCCCCTTGAAAGGAATGTTAAGTAGCTTGTTCTTGGAAGACGCATCAGCCGACCAAGATTTCAACCAAAGCGCTCTGCGCGCCACAATAGCAAACCCAGAATTCTTAGCCGCTAACCTAGCCAATTGCAAAGTGGCGTCTAGGGTGAAAGAATTAGCCAATTTGAGAGCATTGATTCTGTCCATAATCTCCTCAAAAGGAGGAGAATCACTATCGACCGCCTTTATCAGATCATCGAACCAGAAACATGCGGCTGTAGCGACAGGGACAATGCATGAAATTGGTTGTAGAAGGTAACCTTGCTGAACAAACATCTTTTTAAGCAAACCTTCTAATTTTTTATCCATAGGATCTTTGAAAGCACAACTATCCTCTATGGGTATAGTGGTGCGTTTGTTTAAAGTGGAAACCGCTCCCTCGACCTTGGGGACTGTCTGCCATAAGTCCTTTCTGGGGTCGACCATAGGAAACAATTTTTTAAATATGGGGGGAGGGACGAAAGGAATACCGGGCCTTTCCCATTCTTTATTAACAATGTCCGCCACCCGCTTGGGTATAGGAAAAGCTTCTGGGAGCCCCGGCACCTCTAGGAACTTGTCCATTTTACATAGTTTCTCTGGAATGACCAACTTGTCACAATCATCCAGAGTGGATAATACCTCCTTAAGCAGAATGCGGAGATGTTCCAACTTAAATTTAAATGCAATCACATCAGGTTCAGCCTGTTGAGAAATGTTCCCTGAATCAGTAATTTCTCCCTCAGACAAAACCTCCCTGGCCCCATCAGACTGGGTTAGGGGCCCTTCAGAAATATTATTATCAGCGTCGTCATGCTCTTCAGTATCTAAAACAGAGCAGCCGCGCTTACGCTGATAAGTGTTCATTTTGGCTAAAATGTTTTTGACAGAATTATCCATTACAGCCGTTAATTGTTGCATAGTAAGGAGTATTGGCGCGCTAGATGTACTAGGGGCCTCCTGAGTGGGCAAGACTCGTGTAGACGAAGGAGGGAATGATGCAGTACCATGCTTACTCCCCTCACTTGAGGAATCATCTTGGGCATCATTGTCATTATCACATAAATCACATTTATTTAAATGAATAGGAATTCTGGCTTCCCCACATTCAGAACACAGTCTATCTGGTAGTTCAGACATGTTAAACAGGCATAAACTTGATAACAAAGTACAAAAAACGTTTTAAAATAAAACCGTTACTGTCACTTTAAATTTTAAACTGAACACACTTTATTACTGCAATTGCGAAAAAACATGAAGGAATTGTTCAAAATTCACCAAATTTTCACCACAGTGTCTTAAAGCCTTAAAAGTATTGCACACCAAATTAACCCTTAAAATAACGGAACCGGAGCCGTTTTGAACTTTAACCCCTTTACAGTCCCTGGTATCTGCTTTGCTGAGACCCAACCAAGCCCAAAGGGGAATACGATACCAAATGACGCCTTCAGAAAGTCTTTTCTAAGTATCAGAGCTCCTCTCACATGCGACTGCATGCCATGCCTCTCAAAAACAAGTGCGCAACACCGGCGCGAAAATGAGGCTCTGCCTATGATTAGGGAAAGCCCCTAAAGAATAAGGTGTCTAAAACAGTGCCTGCCGATATTATTATATCAAAATACCCAGATAAAATGATTCCTCAAGGCTAAATATGTGTTAATAATGAATCGATTTAGCCCAGAAAAAGTCTACAGTCTTAATAAGCCCTTGTGAAGCCCTTATTTACGATCGTAATAAACATGGCTTACCGGATCCCATAGGGAAAATGACAGCTTCCAGCATTACATCGTCTTGTTAGAATGTGTCATACCTCAAGCAGCAAGAGACTGCTCACTGTTCCCCCAACTGAAGTTAATTGCTCTCAACAGTCCTGTGTGGAACAGCCATGGATTTTAGTGACGGTTGCTAAAATCATTTTCCTCATACAAACAGAAATCTTCATCTCTTTTCTGTTTCTGAGTAAATAGTACATACCAGCACTATTTCAAAATAACAAACTCTTGATTGAATAATAAAAACTACAGTTAAACACTAAAAAACTCTAAGCCATCTCCGTGGAGATGTTGCCTGTACAACGGCAAAGAGAATGACTGGGGTAGGCGGAGCCTAGGAGGGATCATGTGACCAGCTTTGCTGGGCTCTTTGCCATTTCCTGTTGGGGAAGAGAATATCCCACAAGTAAGGATGACGCCGTGGACCGGACACACCTATGTTGGAGAAAAACTATTAAAAAAAAAAAAAAAAAAAAAAAAGAAATATAGGTTTTCCAAACCTGATAATAAATCTCTCTCGAAACAGACTTACGAGCCTGTAACATAGTGTCAATTACGGAGTCAGAGAACCCTGTATGACTAAGAACTAAGCGTTCAATTTCCATACCTTCAAATTTAGAGATTTGAGATCCTGATGGAAAAACGGTAGAAGGTCTGGCCTTAAAGGAAGCGACCAAGGCTGGCAACTGGACATCCGGACAAGATCCGCATACCAAAACCTGTGAGGCCAGAAACACATGAGATTGTTCCAATATGATCTTGGAGATCACCCTTGGGAGAAGAATTAGAGGTGGAAAAATGTAAGCAGGTTGGTAAAACCAAGGAACTGCCAAAGCATCCACCATCTCTGCCTGAGTATCCTTGGATCTGGAAAGATATCTGGGAAGTTTCTTGTTCAAATGAGAGGCCATCAGATCTCTTTCTGGAAGACCCCACATCTGAACAATCTGATGAAACACATCCGGATGGAGAGACCACTCCCCTGGATGCAAAGTCTGACGACTTAGATAATCCGCTTTCCAATTGTCTACACCTGGGATATGAATCGCAGAAATTAGACAAGAGTTGGACTCTGGCCAAGAAAGTATTCAAGATACTTCCTTCATTGCTAAGGAACTGAGAGTCCCTCCCTGATGATTGACATATGCCACAGTTGTGATATTGTCTGTCTGAAAACAAATGAAAAGTTCTCTCTCCAATAGATGCCAAGCCTGAAGAGCTATGAAGATAGCACGGAGTTCTAAAACGTTGATTGGTAACCTCGCCTCTTGAGGTTTCCAAACCCCTTGTGCTGTCAGAAACCCCCAGACAGCTCCCCAACCTGAAAGACTTGCATCTGTTGAGATCACAGTCCAGGAAGGGCGAACAAAAGAGGCCCCTTGAATAATCCGATGACCAAGACAGAGAGAGTTGAATGTTGTGATATCCGAGTATAATCCCTGCACCATTGATTCAGCATGCAAAGCTGCAGAGGTCTCATATGAAAACGAGCAAAGGGGATTGCGTCCGATGCTGCAGTCATAAGACATAAAACTTCCATGCACATAGCCACTGAAGGGAATGATTGAGACTGAAGGTTTAGACAAGCTAAAACCAATTTCATTCGCCTCTTGTCTGTTAAAGACAGAGTCATGGACACTGAATCTATCTGGAAACCTAAAAAGGTGACCTTTGTTTGAGGAATCAAGAAATTCTTTTGTAAACTGATCCTCCAACCATGCCTTTGAAGATCTACACTAGTTGTTTCGTGTGAGATTCTGCTAAATGAAAAGGCTGAGCTAGTACCAAGATATCGTCCAAATAAGGAAACACTGCAATACCCTGCTCTCTGATTACAGAAAGAAGGGCACGGAGAACCTCGAAAAGTTTCTTGGAGCTGTCGCTAGACCAAATGGAAAAGCGACAAACTGGTAATGCTTGATTAGAAAAGAGAATCTCAGAAACCGATAGTGGTCTGGATGAATTGGAACATGAAGATAAGTCTATTGTGGACATAAAAAGTAAATTTATGCTTACCTGAATTAATTTCTTCTATGGTACGACGAGTCCACGGATTCATCCTTTACGTGTGGGATATTATCCTCTTGCTAACAGGAAGTGGCAAAGAGCACCACAGCAGAGCTGTCTATATAGCTCCTGCCTTAGCTCCACCCCCCAGTCATTCGACCGAAGGTACAGGAAGAAAAAGGAGAAACTACAAGGTGCAGAGGTGACTGAAGTTTAAAATAAAAAAAATATATAATCTGTCTTAAAATGACAGGGCGGGCCGTGGACTCGTCGTACCATAGAAGAAATTAATTTATCAGGTAAGCATAAATTTACTTTTCTTCTATCAGGTACGATGAGTCCACGGATTCATTCTTTACTTGTGGGATACAATACCAAAGCTACAGGACACGGATGAACGGGAGGGACTAGACAGATGGTTAAACAGAAGGCACCACTGCTTGAAGAACTTTTCTCCAAAAAATAGCCTCCGAAGAAGCAAAAGTATCAAATTTGTAAAATTTGGAAAAGGTATGAAGCAAAGACCAAGTCGCAGCCTTACAAATCTGTTCAACAGAAGCATCATTTTTAAAAGCCAAATTGAAAGTCACCGCTCTAGTAGAGTGAGCTGTAATCCTTTCAGGAGGTTGCTGTCCAGCAGTCTGGTATGCCAAATGAATGATGCTTTTCAGCCAAAAAGAAAGAGAGGTTGCCGTAGCTTTTTGACCTCTACGTTTTCCAGAATAGACAACAAACAAAGAAGATGTTTGACGGAAATCTTTGGTTGCTTGCAAGTAAAACTTCAAAGCACGAACCACGTCCAAGTTGTGCAACAGACGCTCCTTCTTAGAGGAAGGATTAGGACACAGAGAAGGAACAACAATTTCCTGATTGATATTCCTATTAGTAACAACCTTAGGAAGGAATCCAGGTTTGGTACGCATAACCACCTTATCAGAATGGAAATCAAGATAAGGCGAGTTGCATTGCAATGCAGATAGTTCAGAAACTCTTAGAGCCGAAGAGATAGCAACTAAAAACAGAACTTTCCAAGATAGAAGCTTAATATCTATGGAATGCATAGGTTCAAACGGAACCCCTTGAAGAACTTTAAGAACTAAATTCAAACTCCATGGCGGAGCAACAGGTTTAAACACAGGCTTGATTCTAACTAAAGCCTGAGAGAACGACTGAACGTCTGGAACATCTGCCAGACGCTTGTGCAGTAGAATTGATAAAGCAGATATCTGTCCCTTTAAGGAACTAGCTGATAGCCCCTTCTCCAATCCTTCTTGGAGAAAGGACAAAATCCTAGGAATCCTGATCTTACTCCATGAGTAGCCTTTGGATTCGCACCAATAAAGATATTTACGCCATATTTTATGATAAATTTTCCTATTGACAGGCTTTCGAGCCTGAATCAAAGTATCTATTACCGACTCAGAGAAACCCCGCTTGGATAAAATCAAGCGTTCAATCTCCAAGCAGTCAGCCGCAGAGAAACTATATTTGGATGCTGGAACGGACCTTGAATCAGAAGGTCCTGTGTCAGTGGCAGAGTCCATGGTGGAAGAGATGACATGTCCACCAGGTCTGCATACCAAGTCCTGCGTGGCCACGCAGGTGCTATCAAAATCACTGAAGCTCTCTCCTGTTTGATTCTGGCAATCAAATGAGGAAGGAGAGGAAATGGTGGAAACACATAAGCCAGATTGAACGACCAGGGTACTGCTAGAGCATCTATCAGTACTGCCTGAGTATCCCTTGACCTGGACCCGTAACAAGGAAGTTTGGCGTTCTTACGAGACGCCATCAGATCCAATTCTGGTGTGCCCCATTGCTGAATCAATTGTGCAAACACCTCCGGATGGAGTTCCCACTCCCCTGGATGAAAAGTCTTACGACTTAGAAAATCCGCTTCCCAGTTCTCCACTCCTGGGATATAGATTGCCGATAGATGGCAAGAGTGAGTCTCTGCCCATCAATTTTTGGTAACCTCTATCATCGCTAGAGAACTCTTTGTTCCCCCCTGATGATTGATATATGCTACAGTCGTGATATTGTCCGACTGGAATCTTATGAATCTGGCCGAAGCCAGCTGAGGCCACGCCTGAAGCGCATTGAATATCGCTCTCAGTTCTAGAATATTTATCGGGAGGAGAGCCTCCTCCTGAGATCACAAACCCTGTGCTTTCAGGGAATTCCAGACTGCACCCCAGCCCAATCTGCATAATCCCCATTCCACTGTTTGAGCATGCATAGTTGCAGTGGTCTGAGATGCAAGCGAGCAAACTGAATTATGTCCATTGCCGCTACCATTAGTCCTATTACCTCCATACACTGAGCCACTGACGGCCGAGGAATGGAATGAAGAGCTCGGCAGGTGGTTAAAATCTTTGATTTCCTGACCTCCGTCAGAAAAATGTTCATGTCCACCGAATCTATCAGAGTTCCCAGGAATGGAACTCTTGTGAGAGGGATAAGTGAACTCTTTTTTTACGTTCACCTTCCACCCGTGAGATCTTAGAAAAGCCAACACGATGTCCGTGTGAGACTTGGCTAGTTGGCAAGTCGACGCCTGAATTAAGATATCGTACAGATAAGGCGCCACTGCTATGCCCCGCGGCCTTAGAACCACCAGAAGGGACCCTAGCACCTTTGTGAAAATTCTGGGAGCTGTGGCGAACCCGAAAGGAAGAGCCACAAACTGGTAATGATCTTTCTGGATAGGGATGTGTAGATATGCATCCTTTAAGTCCACGGTGGTCATATATTGACCCTCCTGGATCATTGGTAAAATAGTCCGAATGGTCTCCATCTTGAAGGATGGGACTCTGAGGAATTTGTTTAGGATCTTGAGATCTAAAATTGGTCTGAAGGTTCCCTCTTTTTTGGGAACCACAAACAGATTGGAGTAGAACCCCTGCCCCTGTTCTGTTTTCGGAACTGGGCAGATCACTCCCATGGTATATAGGTCTTCTACACAGCGTAAGAACGCCTCTCTTTTTGTCTGGTTTACAGACAATTGAGAAAGATGGAATCTCCCCCTTGGAGGAGAATCTTTGAAATCTAGAAGATACCCCTGGGTTACGATTTCTAAAGCCCAGGAGTCCTGAACGTCTCATGCCCAAGCCTGAGCAAAGAGAGAAAGTCTGCCCCCTACTAGATCCGGTCCCGGATCGGGGGCTACCCCTTCATGCTGTCTTGATGGCAGCAGCAGGCTTCTTGGCCTGTTTACCCTTGTTCCAAGTCTGGTTAGGTCTCCAGACTGACTTGGATTGAGCAATATTCCCCTCTTGCTTTGCAGCAGGGGAAGAGGTAGAGGGACCACCTTTGAAGTTTCGAAAGGAATGAAAATTATTTTGTTTGGTCCTCATCTTATTTGTCCTATCCTGAGGAAGTGCATGACCTTTCCCTCCAGTGATGTCTGAAATAATCTCTTTCAGTTCAGGCCCGAATAGGGTCTTACCCTTGAAAGGGATGGCTAAAAGCTTAGATTTTGATGACACATCAGCAGACCAGGACTTAAGCCATAACGCTCCACGCGCTAAAATGGCAAAACCTGAATTCTTTGCCGCTGATTTAGCCAGTTGAAAAGTGGCATCTGTAATGAAAGAATTAGCTAGCTTGAGAGCCCTAATTCCATCCAGATCATCTAATGTGGTCTCAACCTGAAGAGCCTCCTCCAGAGCCTCGAACCAAAAAGCAGCTGCAGTAGTTACAGGAACAATGCACGCTATAGGTTGGAGAAGAAAACCCTGATGAACAAATATTTTCTTTAGGAGACCCTCTAATTTTTTATCCATAGGATCTTTGGAAGCACAACTGTCCTCAATAGGTATAGTTGTATGCTTAGCCAGGGTAGAAATAGCTCCCTCCACCTTAGGAACCGTCTGCCACGAGTCCCGCATGGTGTCTGATATGTGAAACATTTTCTTAAAAGTAGGAGGGGGAGCGAACGGAATACCTGGTCTATCCCACTCCTTAGTAACAATGTCCGAAATCCTCTTAGGGATCGGAAAAACATCAGTGTAGGCAGGAACCTCTAGAAATCTGTCCATTTTACACAATTTCTCTGGAACTACAATAGGGTCACAATCATCCAGAGTCGCTAAAAACGCCCTGAGCAATAAGCGGAGGTGTTCTAGTTTAAATTTAAAAGCCGTCATATCTGAGTCTGTCTGAGGGAACATCTTTCCTGAATCAGAAATCTCTCCCTCAGACAGCAAATCCTTCACCCCCAACTCAGAACATTGTGAGGGTACATCGGATATGGGTAATAAAGCGTTAAGAGGGCTCAGCATTTGTTCTCACACCAGACCTACTGCGCTTCCCCTGCAACCCAGGCAGCTTAGATAAAACCTCTGTGAGGGTAGTATTCATAACTGCGACCATATCTTGCAGGGTGAAAGAATTAGGTCACTTGTGCGGGCGTTAATGGTTGTGGCACTTGGGGAGAATTAGATGGCATAACCTGATTCCCTTCTGACTGCGAATCAGCTTGCGACATACATTTAGTAGCTAAAATATGTTATTTGCAATTTATTGACCTTTCAGTGCATGAGGGACACATTCTAAGTGGGGGTTCCACAATGGCTTCTAAACATATTGAACAATGACTTTCCTCAATGTCAGACATGTTGCACAGGCTAGTAATGACTACAAACAAGCATGAAAACACTTTATTTAGTGAAAAAAATAATCTTAAAAAACGGTACTGCGCCTTTAAGAGAAAAAAAAGCATACATGTTCTGCAAAACATTTTTTATAGCAGACTCAAAATGTGTAGTTAAGTTTGCCCCACAAGGAAATTTAACATTTAACCCTTTAATGTGCAAACCGGATTGAAATAAGGCCTAAATCCGGAAAAAACACCCCCAGCTGTGGCGCCTACCTGCTCTCAGGGATGGTAAATATGGGGTTAAAGCTTCGATTTGGCCCAAAACATTCACAAGGGCCCTCAGGAGTTGGAGCTTGCTGAGTGAAAACTGCGCATCTGAGGCACGAAAATAGGCCAGGCCCATCTCACTTGATGTCTCTACAGCCTCAAAGAACCGCACCAGAGCGGTTTTAAACTAGCCATGTGGGTTCTGAGACCCAAAAATAAGCCAAGTGTACCATCAATAAAGTTTGCCCACAAAACGTTAACAGCACTCCCAGTTCATAAAAACGTTTGCCCACAAACATTCAAAACTCAGTGTCAACCATTTTTAATTATGCAAGCTTAGTAATGCCTTTCTATAGCTCTTAGGATTACTGCTTACCCTTACCCTCATGGGGATACTGTCAGCCTTTCTGAAATACACATTCTCTCCAGAAAAAATGACTGAACATACCTCACTGCTATAAAGCATGAAAAAGGGTTCCTCACACTTAAGTTTCTTGTACCCCTCAGCCTCTGTGGGAACAGCACTGGATCTTAGTTACAAAATCATCATCCTCCAGGCAGAAGTCTTCATCCATCTGCTGCCTGAGAGTAAATAGTAGACACCGGTACCATTTAAAACAAAAAACTCTTGTTTGAAGAAATTAAAAACTAATATTTTATCACCTCTTTCACTTTACCCTTCCTAGTACTTAAGGTAGGCAAAGAGAATGACTGGGGGGTGGAGCTAAAGGAGGAGCTATATACACAGCTCTGCTGTGGTGCTCTTTGCCACTTCCTGTTAGCAGGAGGATAATATCCCACAAGTAAAGGATGAATCCATGGACTCGTCGTACCTTATAGAAGAAATGCCCTTGCGGAACAAAAGGCAGAGTAGTCCTTATAGTCACCATCTTGAAAGTTTGGACTCTTACAAAATGATTTAAAAGTTTCAGATCCAGAACTGGTCTGAAAGAATTCTCTTTCTTTGGCACAATGAATAGATTTGAATAAAACCCCAAACCCTGTTCCTGTAGAGGAACCGGAACAATCACCCCTGAAAGCTCTAGATCTGAAACACATTTCAGAAAAGCCTGAGCATTCACAGGATTTGTTAGAATATGAGAATGAAAATCTTCACACAGGAGGCCTTATTCTAAATCCTATTTGATACCCTTGAGACACAATATTCTGAATCCACTGATTCTGAACAGAACCAGACCAAATTTCCTGAAATAATTTTAATCTGCCCCCCACCAGCTGAACTGGATTGAGGGCCACACCTTCATGTAGTCTTGGGGGATGGATTTGGTCTTTTATAAGACTTGGTTTTATTCCAATTTGAGGATGGTTTCCAATTGGAACCATAGTCCTTAGGGGAAGGAGTAGATTTTTGTTCCTTATTCTGCCGAAAGGAACAAAAACGATTAGGAGCCTTAAATTTACCCTTAGATTTTTTTATCTTGAGGTAAGAAAACTCCCTTCCCACCAGTAACCGTGGAAATAATAGAATCTAATTGAGAACCAAATAAATTCTTACCCTGGAAAGATACAGAGAGTAATCGAGATTTAGACACCATGTCAGCATTCCAAGATTTAAGCCATAAAGCTCTTCTGGCTAAAATAGCTAAAGACATAGATTTAACATCAATCTTAATTATGTCAAATATAGCTTCACAAATTAAATAATTAGCATGTTGAAGCAAAAGAATAATGCTGGTCAAATCATGATCTTCTACCTGCCGAGCTAAACTATCCAACCAAAAAGTTGAAGCAGCAGCCACATCAGCCATTGAAATAGCAGGTCTAAGAAAATAGCCAGAATGTAAATATGCTCTTCTAAGATAAGATTCAATCCTCCTATCCAAAGGATCCTTAAAAGAAGTAATATCTTCCATAGGAATAGTAGTATGTTTGGCAAGAGTGGAAATAGCCCCATCAACCTTAGGAACTTTTTCCAAAACTCTAAATTAGCCACAGGTAAAGGATACGACTTCTTAAACCTAGAAGAAGGATTGAAAGAAGAACTAGGCTTAGACCATTCCTTAGTAATCATATCAGAAACAGCATCTGGAACAGGAAAAACCTCAGGAGCAACCTTAGGAGGTTTAAAAACAGTATTCAACGTTTACTGGCTTTATTATCAAGAGGACTTGACTCTTTAATACCCAAAGTAACCAGAACTTTCCTCAATAAAGAACGAATATAATTGATCTTAAAAAGATAGGAAGATTTGTCAAATATAGAATCTGAATCAGGATCTTCTGAACCAGAAGAATCCTCATCAGCAAAGGATATTTCAGTATGCTGTTGGTCAATACAAATTTCATCAGATTTATGAGAAGTTTTAAAAGACCTTTTACGTTTATTTGAAGGCGGAATAGCAGACATAACCTTATATATAGCTGCTGCAATATAATTCTTTAAATCTGAAGGAATATCAGGTACTTTAGACTTGAAGGAACAACAGACGGAGTATTAGTACTAATAGAAATATTATCGGCATGCAAAAGCTTATCATAACAGATGCCACATAATTGGGCTGAAGAAATAACATCTGCTAATTTACAACAGGCACACTTAGCTTTGGTAGAACTGTGTTCAGGCAGCATGGTTTCCACAGCAACATCAGAGGCAGCATCATATTGAGACATCTTGCAAAATGTAAAAACAAAAAACAGAATTTATGTTTACCTGATAAATTACTTTCTCCAACGGTGTGTCCGGTCCACGGCGTCATCCTTACTTGTGGGATATTCTCTTCCCCAACAGGAAATGGCAAAGAGCCCAGCAAAGCTGGTCACATGATCCCTCCTAGGCTCCGCCTACCCCAGTCATTCGACCGACGTTAAGGAGGAATATTTGCATAGGAGAAACCATATGGTACCGTGGTGACTGTAGTTAAAGAAAATAAATTATCAGACCTGATTAAAAAAACCAGGGCGGGCCGTGGACCGGACACACCGTTGGAGAAAGTAATTTATCAGGTAAACATAAATTCTGTTTTCTCCAACATAGGTGTGTCCGGTCCACGGCGTCATCCTTACTTGTGGGAACCAATACCAAAGCTTTAGGACACGGATGAAGGGAGGGAGCAAATCAGGTCACCTAAATGGAAGGCACCACGGTTTGCAAAACCTTTCTCCCAAAAATAGCCTCAGAAGAAGCAAAAGTATCAAACTTGTAAAATTTGGTAAAAGTGTGCAGTGAAGACCAAGTCGCTGCCCTACATATCTGATCAACAGAAGCCTCGTTCTTGAAGGCCCATGTGGAAGCCACAGCCCTAGTGGACCTGCCGATATTATTATATCAAAATACCCAAATAAAATGATTCCTCAAGGCTAAATATGTGTTAATAATGAATCGATTTAGCCCAGAAAAAGTCTACAGTCTTAATAAGCCCTTGTGAAGCCCTTATTTACGATCGTAATAAACATGGCTTACCGGATCCCATAGGGAAAATGACAGCTTCCAGCATTACATCGTCTTGTTAGAATGTGTCATACCTCAAGCAGCAAGAGACTGCTCACTGTTCCCCCAACTGAAGTTAATTGCTCTCAACAGTCCTGTGTGGAACAGCCATGGATTTTAGTGACGGTTGCTAAAATCATTTTCCTCATACAAACAGAAATCTTCATCTCTTTTCTGTTTCTGAGTAAATAGTACATACCAGCACTATTTCAAAAAAACAAACTCTTGATTGAATAATAAAAACTACAGTTAAACACTAAAAAACTCTAAGCCATCTCCGTGGAGATGTTGCCTGTACAACGGCAAAGAGAATGACTGGGGTAGGCGGAGCCTAGGAGGGATCATGTGACCAGCTTTGCTGGGCTCTTTGCCATTTCCTGTTGGGGAAGAGAATATCCCACAAGTAAGGATGACGCCGTGGACCGGACACACCTATGTTGGAGAAAACAAAATTTAAACAAAATATCCAATTTCCTCATATAGCAGTTTCAGGAATGGGAAAAAATGCTTCTGCAAAAGTAGGATGCAAAAAAAATAAGCATCATAGCTCTTAACATGGAGAGAACCAGAAGCAAAAAGGAAGAGGGGTTATATACAAAAAAGATTTCTGGCGCCAAATATGACGCAAGAAGGAAAAAAAAAAAAATGCCGCCAAAGCTAACATCAAGAAATGACACAAGTCGCATCATAAAAAGCGTGACACCACGCCTAAACAACGCACGTCAACAAAGATGCAGGAAATTACAAAACTTACGTCACCTTAGACGCACTTTCGCGCCAAAAAAAATTCCGCTCCAAAAAAGAAGGCCATAAAAAACTGTATTTTGCGTCCCTGTGAGCCTAGTTTGCCCGCGAAAATTTGGAAAACAATGTCAAATTGAAAAAATCTGAAACACCAGGTAAGAAATAAAAAATTATCTTCCCAAATATAAATTCTATACTGAAACTGATAGTCTGCAGAAAAGGGAAATAGACCTGACTCTTGTCAAATATAAATATTTAAAACTTTATAACATAAAGCGCCAAATATAACTAAGAGTGTCTTAAAATAATGATACATACTTACCGGAAGACACCCATCCACATATAGCAGACAGACAAATTAGTACTGAAAAATATCAGCAGAGGTAATGGTATAGCAGTATAACGTCGATCTACAAAGGAAGGCAAGGAATGAATCCCTATGACCGATTACAGAGAGCCTTTGAAAGGATTTCCCATGGGTGAAACCACTTATTCAACAGGCAATACTCACTTCACAACCCTCTGACAAACACTGTACTCTGAGAGGAATTGGGCTTCAAAATGCTTATAAGCGCCTTTCACAGAAGAAAATCAAACACATCTTGCTTCACCACCTACACAGGGAGGCAAATTTTGTAAAACTAAAGTATGTGTGTAGTGAGAAGTGTATTCATAGGCATTTTGAGGTTCGGGAAACTTTGCCCCCTCTAGGTAGGAATGTATATCCCATACGTCACTAGCTCATGGGCTCTTGCCATTTACATGACTCTGTATGTGTAGAGAGATAAGCATGAAGGGTACGCACCTCACTGGACGACAACTCCTCAGGTGGACAGCTCAGTGGTATCAAACATGTTTGATATTATCACATTATCAAGGCATATGGAAGATAATTGAGGGGGCAGTACTGAGGCCTCCTCACATTATAAACAGGAATTACTCTTTAGGAATAGAGGGCATGCCCTCTAAGTAACAGAATCCTCCATTGCTAGTGCAATAACCGGAGAACTATAGAAATAAAACATTGTATTCAAAAAACTGCACCTTTATATCCCAATGTCTGTGGCACTCACCACCTCCCATAACTTAGACAGTACAGAGTTAGGACTCCTCTCTGATAGACCCCCGGTCAGGAAAGAGGGAAAGAATCATATGGTGTCCAATGCAGCACCGTCCCTGCTATGAAAAAAAGCACGCCAAGCTTGGAAGCTGCATGGCTCTCAAAGTGAAAGTGAAACCTGTATATTCCATAACAGCCTATGAGCCAATAACATCTCACACATAAAGGACCATACAATCAAATAAACATATAAGATTATTCCCCCATGTTCAATAATCCCCCTCAGGAGATATTAACCCTTGATTCTATACAGATAAAAGGAGTCACACTGTGATCCTGTCTTCTAGCGTTATCATACATGTATAAAAAATGAAACGATCTTACCAGAATCTATGCCGTGGAACAGGAACACAGTCTTTCAAGTGTGACAGGTTAGTAGCATCGCTCCTGATATGGACTTGAGAGCAGAAAGCAGGCAGCGAAACTCGCCAACGCTGATTGCTTACGGAGCTGTTAATCTGAGTCGGGATGTTTCGCAGAGACGACACACCCTGCATCTCCGGACTCTAACTTTCACCCATGCTCTCACTGAGAGGCTGACAGGACTACTTAAAACTCCAGTCCCATTGCGAAGAGTACTACCCTATATAAGAGACTACTCAGAATCTTCTGACACTTCTCTGCCAACCTCCTGTGACAAAAGGCAAAGAATGACTGGGGGTTGAGGGGAGTGGGGGAGGTATTTAAGCCTTGGGCTGGGGCATCTTTGCCTTCACCTGGTGGCCAGGTTCTTAATTCCCACAAGTAAAGAATGAAGCAGTGGACTTTCCTCCCATTAAGATGGAAATGAAACCGACACACTCAGACTAATTTTCCAGCCACTTAAAGTAATCCCATCGTACTAACGCCACAAGTGAAATAAAAACAATAGGACCCACACAGAGACTAATGAAATAAAATGAGCCCCAGAAATAAAGTGAACTCCATCACCATAAAGAAGGAATAACCCCTAAGTCTCCTCACATACAGTTTAATGTGCTTGCACACTGCCAAATATAATCCTCCACTAAGGATTTTAACATGTCCTATGTATAATATATGTATAATGCAAAGAATCCTCTTAAGTGCAAGTCCCCTACCTAGTACCTAGAAGACAAAAGCACTTATCTGCAATCTAGCTGTCTGGCAGGAAGACAGCTCACAAGGCGTGAAAGGACACATACTCCTTATAGAGACCTGTAGAAAAAAGAAAGGATAGAGTAACCAACTCTGGCATTCTAGAACTAGGGCAGCAAAATGTTAGGAAACAAAGTAAGGACCACCTCACACTTCCTAACTGCTTAAAAGCCACCACTACTCTACTGAAGAAATTGACGTGGACTAAATCCAAATCCTTCCAGGAAAAAAGTACCCAAAAAAGGAATAATTTCTTCAGACACCAAACTTCACCTCCTCCATTGACAGAGGCAAAGATAATGACTGGGTATTATCAGTAGGAGTGACACTTAACAGCTTTGCTGTGGTGCTCTTTGCCTCCTCCTGCTGGCCAAGAGTGATATTCCCACTAGTAATTGGAATGACGTTGTAGACTCTCCACGTCTTAGGAAAGAAACATCCATTTTATAGATGCAACTATAGCCATGATATAACAATAAGGCTGCAGCAGATTGGAAATCAAAGTCATCAGAGCCAGAAATATCTGTTTCATACATGCTGGCTCTGAAATTAGATCCCTTGAAATATACTAATTACATATTTAAGGTACAAGACATGGAAAGCATTAGAAATAGCTAGCATAAACCAACCATAGAGAGTGAAAATCATCTTCATGTCTTTCTATCCATTTTTTGCTAAACATCATACTAGCTCTAAAAGGAGGACAGCATTTTGGGCTAAAAAAAGATACTGGATCAACCACCAAGTCCATGCATAGTCAAGTTAAGAGTGATCAGAATGACCAGTCATTTTATAATGGTCCTCTCTGATTAGCTGCCAACTGAAGGCTCTTACCTCAAAAACTGGTATCTGCCATGGTAAACTTAGAAAAAGCTGATGAAATGCCAAACTACAATATCATCTTTGAGAACTACTGACATAAAAGGTTTTGGAGGTTTTACGTATTAGCAACATTTTTTTTTTATTTTTAATGAGCTTACATCATAACATATGCCGCAAAGAAAAAAAGTATTCATGTAAACTAGAAACAAATGAGAATATCACCTTGACTTAAGAAGAAATAAAAAACTCCAGTGTTTTCTACAGAAAATGTTGCCAGCCAAGTGGCATTACGAAGTAGCTGGGTGGTGTCTACTGCCTGAGGGACCTTTCTACCAAAGGCAAACACATCAAAATTGTAAAATTTGGTAAAGGTATGCAGAGAAGACCAAGTCGCCGCTTGGCATCTTCAAAACCTAAGATGTGGCAACCAGTTTAGTAAAATGAGCTGTAATTCTCTGTGGTGAAAGCTAAACTGCCTCCAAATATAACTTTTCTAGCAGAAAAGATGACCAAAAGAAACAACACTTTCCATAAAAGTAGTTTAATGTCCAATTTATGCATAGACTCAGAAGAAGGATCCTGTAAAACTTAAGACTAGGCTAAGACTACAAGGAGAAGAAATAGGCTAAATAACAGGTTAAATCCGGGTTAAAGCTTGAACAAAAACAATGACCATCAGATAAACCTTTAGCTAAACCATTCTGCAAAAACTGAAGAATCCTAGGAATTCTAAAAGAATGCCAGGGATAATCATTGTTGATACACCATGAAATATAAGTTTTCCAAACTTGGTGATACATTTTCCTAGAAACAGGCTTGGGAGCCTGAATTATAGAGTAATTAGAGAATCTTCTATGGCTGAAAACTAAGCGTTAAAAATCTATGCCATTAAGATTAGAGACTTGGATGGAAGAAGGGACCTTGAGACAGAAGGTCTGGCATTAGAAACCATACCAAATCCTGTTGGGCCGTGTTGGGGCTTTTAGTATTAAAAATAACTGTTCCATTTTATTTTGGAAATCAGAGGGGGAAATATATAAGCAGGCTGGAAAGACCAGGGAACTGCTAGAGCATCCAATACCTCTGCCTGAGGATCCCTGGACCTTGCAAGGTACCTGGGAAGTTTGTTGTTTAAACAAGAGGCCATCAGATCTATGTCTGGTAGACCCCAGTGTTTTACAATCAGAGAGAACATATCTCCTTTATGTAGGGACTGACGACTGAGGTAGTCTGCATCCCAGTTGTGAATCACCGTAATAAGGCAGAAATTGATTTCTGCCAAGAGAGGATTTGAGATACTTCTATCATGGCTAGGGAACTGCAAGTTCCCCCTTGATGATTGACATAAGCTACTGCTGTAACATTGTCTGTCTCAAAATGGAGATAAGGCTTCCTTTTCAATAGAGGCCAAGCCTGAAGGTCCCTGAAGAGCACAGTTTTAAAACATTGATTGGCAACCGCGCAAAGATTCCAAACTCATTGTGCTGTCAGAGACCTCCAGACAGCTCCCCAACCTGAAAGACTTACATTTGTGGTGATCACAGACCAGGTAGGATGAGCAAAAGAAGCCCCCTAAATAATAGACTGGTGATCCAGCTACCGAGTCAGGGATAGGTGCGTACTAGGATCTAAGAATATCACTTGGGATATCCAAGTATAATCCTTGCATAATTGGTGCAGCATACAAAGCTGAAGAGGTCTCATGAAATGGAGCAAATGGAATTGCGTCCAAAGCTGCAATCATGAGGTCTAGTACTTCCATACACAGAGCCACTAAAGTGAATGAGAGAGACTGAAGATTCAGACAAGCTGATATTAACTTTATTTGTCTCTTTTCTGTCAGGGAAAGAGTCGGACACAATCTAAAAAGGTGTTCTTTGTCTGAGGAATCTATTATTGTCCTGCAATGCCAAGCTGCAGAATTCTTGATTATATATGATACTCTCCTGCTTGATCCTGGCTATTACCCTTGGTAACAGAGCAAGAGGTGAAAAAAAATGTAGTCCAAACAAAACAAGCAATGAACTACTTACAACTTACACACACTGTAACTGAGGATTTTAGATCCTGATGAAAAAATGGACCATGGGACTGAATGTTGTAGTATAGAGGAAGAGGCCACAGATGACAACTGGACATTTCTAACATATCTGCAAACCAAGTCCTGCGAGGCAAGGCTGGAGCAACCAGAATTACTGGAACTCACTGGAAATTTTACTTTTCAACCATGCTCTTGAAGAAACAACAACAAAAGTTTGTTGGTATAAGGTACTACTAAATGTAAAGATGGAGCATGTAAGATATCGTCCAGGTAAAGAACCACTGAAACCTTGTGCACTTATAACTGATAAGAGAGTCCCCAGAACCTATGAAAATATTCTGGGAACAGCAGCCAAGCCAAATGAAAGAGCAACAAACTGAACATGCTTGTCCAGAATAGCAAATCTTATAAAATGATGATGAACCCATGAATTGTCCCTGTTGAACAAGAGGAAGGATAGTTCAAATGGTTTCCATCTTGAAAGAAAGAACCCTTAGAAACGTGTTTAAAGTTTTCAAATCCAGAAAAGGTCTGTAAGTCCATTCCTTCTTGGGAATTGAAACTTTTACACCATAGATTCCAGATCTTAAAATGACTAATGAAAAAAGTGTAATCTGCCCCCATACTAAAAGATCTGGACAAGGGACCAAACGTTCATGCAGCCTTGGTAGTGGAAACAGGCTTTTGAACTGTTTAGACCTGTTCCAATAAGGGTTTGGCTTCCCAGTGCCCAGTAGTATAATTCCCAGGAGTAATGGATTGTGGACTCTCACCACCTTTATGAAAGAAAAGTGATTTACAAAGACAACAAGCACATACTAGGATATAAAAAGCAAATGATAAGATGACTTAAAGGGATAGTCTAGTCAAAATTAAACTTTCTTTCAAAAGGCAGGTAGAGTCCTGCTATCTTTTTAAAGTGCAGTAATATGATCAGCTTTATATTGGATAAATAGAAAAATTCTGTCTATTGGGCTAATCCCTCTGGTGACCTTTGTAAATGGCACTGGAGCTCCTGCTATTGTGCCTGGGGTAATTTTTTGGCTCATGAGGGGATATTTATTTAAGAAAAAGAAGGGTTAAAGAACACTAAGAAGGGTGTTTAGTGAAACTTTTGCTGGTTTGTGGCGCTTGCCGTTTTCGCGCGCTTAAAAAGGGGCAGTTATCATTGGAAATTTCTCAGACTGTGGCTTCCTTCTGCGGTATTGCAATAGTGATCAGAGCCTCTTCTTAAGTGCAGCGCATTATCGTCTATCACTATGGTGAACTGGGAAGTGGCAAGTGCTTAAGCCTTAGCTAAATCAGGTTTAGAAGTGTCTTTTTTTTTCTAATCTTGTGAGAAACCTTCCTGGAAGAACTTTATTTAAAGACATTATTATTTTTCTCTTTCTACTGTCTGTAATATATATCTAGGCTATGAAGGACACGCTTCATGCTATGGATGCTATTAATCCTCCTCTTTTTCCCCCTAACAAATGTCTGTTTTGTGAACAGGTCACAGTATGCTCCCCTGTACAGTCCTGCACTACTTGTGTAAACTCAGTTTTGCCATTTAACATGGGAGCCAGATCTAACCCTCAATTGACAAATACAATTATATCCTCAGAGCTATCCACCTCTCAGGATTCTGTGGTCCATGAGATGCCACAGCTTTTTCCTCAGTCCCCGTCCCCTAACTTGACAAGCTCCACGCTACCTCCATCCGGAGGTGTTTTTTTGCCAGCGGATTTTGCAGCACAGTTACAATCTGCTGTGTTGAATGCCTTGCCAGTCTCGGGAAAAAGAGAAAGGTTAATCATGTTTCTCCTAATAAAGAGATTAGTTCTCCTGAACAGTCTGCATTATCCTGTCTATCCCAGCACTCTGAGGATGAACATACCTTAATGGCATCTGAGGATGAGCTTTCAGATTTAGAATCCAGAGGAAATATCAGTGGAACTTATCTAGTTCAAGCTTGCATTTTGGAAATCATTTCTAAGGAATAGGAGAAGCCTGGAACTCCCTTCTCTGCTTCCAACACCTTTAAGAAAATGTTTCCAGTGCCTGACTCTCACCTGGAATTTTGGAGTTCTATTCCAAGGTGGATGGAGCCATCTCCACTCTCGCTAAGCATACTACAATTCCCCTTGAGGATAGTACGTCCGTTAGAGACCCCATGGACAGAAAGCTGGAGGGGTACTTAAAGAGGATGCTCCAACAAATGGGACTTCTCTTTCAGCCGGCTGCAGCCATTGCGGCTGTCACAGGTGCTGCCACTTATTGGTGCTAAAACAAAAATAATAAAAAGGAGGCGCCTCATGTGCAGATCAGATGGTCTTATCTCTGGATAATTTGCACCAAAAGTAACATAGGGTACTCACATTTGGTGGAAACACCCAGTTGTGCTTATAATCACAGGCTGATATCTTACGATGTATCAGCTCACCACCTCCCGCTTACAGGAACGGTATCAGATGTCAGGATTAAACACCAATATTGGTGTGCTGTATAGAACAGGCAAACAACTACTGCTGCTAGTTAAAAGAACGTATTAACAGTTAAAAGCAAAAGTAGCATGTGCTAGTGGAGCCCACAACATGTGTCTCCCCTAGTAATGCAACAATATAAAAAGCTAGATTTAAGGGTTGAGAGTCTACTAATTTTTGTCACTTTCGTTCAGACAAGGGTCAGTGGGCTCAGTCCCCCTCCAAGGCAGATCAGCCCAAGAGTACCTGGAAGTCCAGTCAGTCTTGGAAGAAAATCCAAGCAGGTCAAGATCCTGGACCGGATCAAGTAGGGGGCAGATTATCTCTCTTTCAAGACACCTGGTTTCGCAATGTTAAAGATCTTTAAAGTTAGAAGAGGACAGCATTTTTAAATTGTGTAAAGGACCTATCTTCTCTGGGAGTCGTTGTACCCGTGCCCCCCTCACAAAAAGGTCTGGGGTATTATTCAAATCTATTCATTGTTCCCAAGAAGGAGGGAACTTTTCGACCAATTCTGGACTTGAAATGTCCTAAAAGGTTCATCCTTCAAGATGGTAACTATCAGATCCATTACTCAGTTAGTCCAAGAGGGTCAATTCATGACCACTATCTACTTTAAGGACTCATACCTTCATGTCCCGATCCACAGGGATCATTTTCAGTTTCTGAGGTTTGCCTTCCTGGACGAACATTACCAGTTTGTAGCTTTGCCCTTTGTTCTAGCTACTGCCCCCAGGATCTTTACGAAGGTACTAGGTGCTCTGTTGGCGGTGGCCAGATTGCAAGGAATCATGGCTGCTCCTAACCTGGATGATAACTTGGTTCAAGTTGCATCTTTTCCTTTGGCAAGATCTCACATGGATTCTCTTCTGTGTCTCCTTCGGACACATGGATGGAAAATACATCTGGAAAAGAGTTCCCTGGTGCCCAACACCAGGGTTTGCTTTCTAGGAACGATCCTAGGTTCGATTTCTATTAAAAACTTTCTGATGGATCAAAGGCAGTACAAAACTCCTTTCTGCCTGCCTCTCTCTTCGATCCGCTGCATTCCCCTCTGTGACTCAGTGCATGGAAGTAATTGGTCTCATGGTGGCTTCCATGGATATTATTCCATTTGCTCACTTTCATCTGCTACCTCTACAACTATGTATGCTAAGTCAATGGAACGGCAACCATTTCGACCTATCCCAACAGATCATTCTGGACAGTCTTATGAGAGACTCTCTCTCCTGGTGGCTCTGTCAGGATCACCTAAATCAAGGCACATGCTTTTAGGGAAATTGTGACTACGGACATAAGTCTTCTTGGTTGGGGAGCAGACGGAAGTCACCTGAAGGCCCAGGGAGTTTGGTCGCCGGAAGAATCCTCCTTTCCAATCAACATTCTGACATTGAGGGCCAATAACAATGCTCTGCTGGCGTTGCCTCAACTGTGTTCTGTCTGATTTATCAGATTACAGTTAGACAACATAACTTTGGTTGCCTACATCAATCATTAGGGGGGAACAAAGAGTTCCCTGGCGATGAGAAAGGTGTCTTGCACCCTTCAATGGGCAGAGTATCACAATTGTCACATATTGGCCATTCACATCCAAGGGGTGGACAATTGAAAAGCAGACTTCCTGAGCACACAGTCCTTCCATCCCGGGGAGTGGTCTCTTCACCTAGAGGTGTTTTCCGAGAACTCTCAGGTTATCTCTTCTCATGGCATCTCTTCTCAATGCCAAACTACCCAGATACGGGTCGAGATCGAATGACCCTCAGGCTGTGGTGGTAGATGCGCTGGTGGTTCATTGGAAGTTAAAACTTAAAAACAAATTAAAAGAAGGCGCCCATATCGTGATATATTCACAAAGCACAATGGAACAAGGAAGTATAACAATTTACACTCACATTTGGTGGTGCTACACTCGCATGCCAGATATTTATTGAATAATCTGGCTAACTCGCCTCCAGTGTCACGAGTCAAATGCAGTATCACATTCACCTTAGGTAAATCAGAAAGAGGCACACATAGCATAGTATGTTCTAAGCATGTAAAAATACAGATCAAACAATACTGGTTGCACTCACATTTGTAAAAGCACTTTCAAGTGCTGTATAAGCAGGCCAGACATTCAGGAGTAGTCTGGCTAACTCTCCTCCCGTATTCAGGAGCAGGAAATCCTTTCTTCCACACAATAAAAAATGGATCCAATAATAAGTGTATAATAAAGGGTTGATACAAAAAAAATAAAAGCAATTATTTATTTATCAAACAATTGCACAGCGACGCGATTCTCAGTGGATACACTGTTTCCTCAGAAGGCACCACTGCTTTAAGAAACTTTCTCCTAAAAGAAGCCTCAGCCGAGGCAAAAGTATCAAATTTGGAAAATTTGGAAAAAGTATGCAGAGAGGACCAAGTTGCAGCCTTGCAAATCTGTTCCACAGAAGCTTAATTTTTGAAAGCCCAAGAAGAGGAGACAGCCCTCTTGGAATGAGCCGTTATTCTCTCACGAGGCAAATGACCAACAGTTAAATAAGCAACCAGAGAGAAAGAGAAGTAGCAGTAGCTTTCTGACCTTTACGCTTTCCAGAGAAACAAACAAACAGGGCAGAGGACTAGTGAAAATTCTAGTCGCCTGTAGGTAGAATTTTAGAGCACGCACAACATCCAAGTTGTGTAACAAATGCAGAACATGCTGTGATCCGAGATGTCATCTCAGAAAATGCAGCAGGTCTGCAGAAAGAACCGGACAAGTGCATAAACCTTCATGGGTATTAACTTTGAAGTGCTGCGTACATCAGGTTTTTCTCATCAAACAGTGCTGTCCTCTGGCTGCATTGTGTAAGTTTTCCTTAACACAGTGCAGCCAGAGCTGTTTGAAGAGTACAGTCCAATATGGAGCAGTGGTGCAAAGTAGCAGCAAATTGATGACTGGCTCTAATGTATTTTTCAACTCCGCCCCCTAGTCTTCTCACAGTCTGCAAAGCTGTGACTCCTGAGTGTAAGACATTCTTATGAGCAAAGCACCTTTTTTGTTACTACATTTCTACCTTATAATTATGTTATGATAGACCAAGAGAAAAAGAAACAAATTTTGTTATGATAGACCAAGAGAAAAAGAAACAAATTTAATCAAGGGATATTTTTAAAACTTAGCTTTTAAAAATTAAGCCGGTGCCTTAGTGTAAACAGCTTAATTTAAAATAAAAATTTAATTTTAAAAAGTGACCTGCAGAAAATTTTTCACAAAAACAGAATTTATGTTTACCTGATAAATTTCTTTCTCCAACGGTGTGTCCGGTCCACGGCGTCATCCTTACTTGTGGGATATTCTCTTCCCCAACAGGAAATGGCAAAGAGCCCAGCAAAGCTGGTCACATGATCCCTCCCAGGCTCCGCCTACCCCAGTCATTCGACCGACGTTAAGGAGGAATATTTGCATAGGAGAAACCATATGGTACCGTGGTGACTGTAGTTAAAGAAAATAAATTATCAGACCTGATTAAAAAACCAGGGCGGGCCGTGGACCGGACACACCGTTGGAGAAAGAAATTTATCAGGTAAACATAAATTCTGTTTTCTCCAACATAGGTGTGTCCGGTCCACGGCGTCATCCTTACTTGTGGGAACCAATACCAAAGCTTTAGGACACGGATGAAGGGAGGGAGCTAATCAGGTCACCTAAATGGAAGGCACCACGGCTTGCAAAACCTTTCTCCCAAAAATAGCCTCAGAAGAAGCAAAAGTATCAAACTTGTAAAATTTGGTAAAAGTGTGCAGTGAAGACCAAGTCGCTGCCCTACATATCTGATCAACAGAAGCCTCGTTCTTGAAGGCCCATGTGGAAGCCACAGCCCTAGTGGAATGAGCTGTGATTCTTTCGGGAGGCTGCCGTCCGGCAGTCTCGTAAGCCAATCTGATGATGCTTTTAATCCAAAAAGAGAGAGAGGTAGAAGTTGCTTTTTGACCTCTCCTTTTACCTGAATAAACAACAAACAAGGAAGATGTTTGTCTAAAATCCTTTGTAGCATCTAAATAGAATTTTAGAGCGCGAACAACATCCAAATTGTGCAACAAACGTTCCTTCTTTGAAACTGGTTTTGGACACAGAGAAGGTACGATAATCTCCTGGTTAATGTTTTTGTTAGAAACAACTTTTGGAAGAAAACCAGGTTTAGTACGTAAAACCACCTTATCTGCATGGAACACCAGATAAGGAGGAGAACACTGCAGAGCAGATAATTCTGAGACTCTTCTAGCAGAAGAAATCGCAACTAAAAACAAAACTTTCCAAGATAATAACTTAATATCAACGGAATGTAAGGGTTCAAACGGAACCCCCTGAAGAACTGAAAGAACTAAATTGAGACTCCAAGGAGGAGTCAAAGGTTTGTAAACAGGCTTGATTCTAACCAGAGCCTGAACAAAGGCTTGAACATCTGGCACAGCTGCCAGCTTTTTGTGAAGTAATACCGACAAGGCAGAAATCTGTCCCTTCAGGGAACTAGCAGATAATCCTTTTTCCAATCCTTCTTGAAGGAAGGATAGAATCCTAGGAATCTTAACCTTGTCCCAAGGGAATCCTTTAGATTCACACCAACAGATATATTTTTTCCAAATTTTGTGGTAAATCTTTCTAGTTACAGGCTTTCTGGCCTGAACAAGAGTTAAACACTAAAAAACTCTAAGCCATCTCCGTGGAGATGTTGCCTGTACAACGGCAAAGAGAATGACTGGGGTAGGCGGAGCCTGGGAGGGATCATGTGACCAGCTTTGCTGGGCTCTTTGCCATTTCCTGTTGGGGAAGAGAATATCCCACAAGTAAGGATGACGCCGTGGACCGGACACACCTATGTTGGAGAAAAAAATCTCATCACAGAAAGTGAAAAACAGTTGAGAAGAAGGGTTAGGACATAGAGAAGGAACAACAATTTCCTGATTAATATATCTATCTGAAACCACTTTAGGGAGAAATCCCACTTTAGTACGAAGTACCGCCTTATCAGCATAAAAAATAAAGGTAAGGCGAATCACACTGCAAAGCTGAGAGTTCAGAGACTCTCCGAGCAGAAGAAATAGCAATAAGAAACAAAACCTCCCAAGATAACAATATCTATGGAATGCAATGGCTCTAATGGAGCCTGCTGCAAAACTTTAAGAACAAGATTAAGGCTCCAAGGAGGAGCAACAGAATCAAACACAGGCCTGATTCTGACCAGGGCCTGACAAAAGGATATAACATCTGGCACATCCGCCAGACGCTTATGCAACAAAATAGATAATGCAGAAAACTGACCCTTCAGAGAACTGGCTGGAGAAAAGACCAAATCCTAGGAATCCTGACCCTACTCCAAGAGAAGCCCTTGGATTCGCACCAACAAAGGTATTTACGCCATACCTTACGGTAAATCTTTCTAGTAACTGGCTTGCGGGCCTGAATAATGGTCTCAATGACCGATTTAGAAAAAGCACGCTTAACTAAGCGTTCAATCTCCAAGCAGTCAGCTTCAGAGAATTGAGACTTGGATGAAGGAATGGACCCTGAGTTAGAAGGTCCTTCCTCAGAGGAAGCCTCCAAGGTGGAAGAGATGACATCTTCACTAGGTCTGCATACCAGATCCTGCGAGGCCACGCAGGTGCCATTAGAATTACAGATGCTCTCTCCTGTTTGATACGAGCAATGACTCGTGGAAGGAAAGCAAACGGAGGAAACAGATGCCAGACTGAAATCCCAAGGAACCGCAAGAGCATTTATCAGGGCGGCCTGCGGATCTCTCAACCTTGAACTGTACCTTGGATGCTTGGCATTCTGCCGAGACGCCATCATATCCAACTCCGGCATCCTCAATTTGAGTGTTAACCTGGAGAACACCTCCGGATGGAGTGCCCACTCCCCGGGATGAAATGTCTGTCTGCTCAGCAAGTCCGCTACCCAGTGGTCCACACCTGGAATGTGGATGGCATAAAGACAGCAATTGTGAGCTTCTGCCCACTGAAAAATCCGAGCCACCTCCTTCATGGCTAAGCTGAGATCCTCCCTGATGTTTGATGTAAGCCACTGAGGTGATATTGACTGACTGGAACCTGATAAACCAGACTAAGGACAACTGAGGCCAAGCCATCAGAGCATTGTAAATCGCTCTCAACTCCAAGATATTTATGGGGAGAGCAGACCCCTCCCGAGTCCATAGTCCCTGCGCATTTAACGAGTTCCAGATTTCTCCCTAGCCCAGCAAGCTCACACAATCTTAAGTGAACTAAGCCATAGATAATAAAACTCATGAACCACCACAATAAGGTTAACGCTTTCCTCTCATAAAGGAGATTAACCAGTCTCTGTCTCACATACAAAATAAGCCTGCTCACTGCCAAAAATTAACCCTGTACCCAGGATTCTAGTCCCATAATTGAATGCAGAGAGTTGAAGCTTAACCCATTCAGTGCCAGCCTCCCAGCCCCAGCAGAAAAATGGCACTTACCTGCACTTCTAGCCATCCGGCAGGAGGACTGCTCACAAAGTGTGAAAGGATGTCAACTCCTTACAGAGGCCTGTGCAAAAAAGAAAGAACAGAGTAAACCTACTCTGGATTTCTGTACTAGGGCAGCAACATGTTAGGAAAACGCAGCAAGGCCCAACTTACAAGTTTCTAACTGCTCTAAAGCCACCACTACTCTACTACTACTACTACTACTGAAGAGATTGATGTGGACTACACCCAAAAATCTTGCTTGTAGCAAACAAAATCAAATTTTCTTCAGACACCAAAACTTCACCTCCTCCATTAACAGAGGCAATGAGAATGACTGGGGATTATGGGTAGGGGAGTGACACTTAACAGCTTTGCTGTGGTGCTTTTTGCCTCCTCCTGCTGGCCAGGAGTGATATTCCCACTAGTTATAGAAGACGTGGTGGATTCTCCATATGTTAGTAAAGAAATTATAATAGCATTGCATTTTCTTTTTCTAGTTACCACAGTTTTGCATCGTGATTTGGACTATTTTAAAAAAAGGAAGATCTTAAGCCATGCTTTATACAGTTAGATGCATGGATTAGTTTCCCAGTTTAACTTAGGGGTAAATGAATAATAGAGTATACAGAAAAGCAAACACCATTCTATATGAAGTGAAATGAGACATTAAAACACAAGCTTCATTGGGCAGGTATCAAGAAATATAAGTTGATAAAGTAAATTTTGTCTTACCAGCGTAGTAATGTCTATGGATGGTTGCTCTTCGACATTTTCTAAATCTGTAATACGGCCAGACACTTCTCTGATTTGCATCTAGAGTATTAAAGAAAAGTGAAAAATAAAACTGTTTGGCAATGTCTCTAAATTTTTACTGAAGTTAAACAGCACATTTAAAATCAAATCTGATTACTAGGTAAAGGAATATTGTACACAATATGTTCGGGTTGCAAAGGAAAGAACTGCAAGTAAGTCTTAAACATTTTTTTGTTGCCTGAAACAGTTAAGCAAACGTGTATTACCTTTAAGTTAACCTCTTAACACGTGCAAAAACAATGTCCTAAAAGACAAGAAAAAAGGAGGCGCCTGATGGTGTAATGTTCCTTTGAGTGTGTAAAAAAGGAACAGCAGGGTAAAAAAGGAACAGCAGGGTAAAAAAGGAACAGCAGGGTAAAAAAGGAACAGCAGGGTATTCACAACGATCCTTGAATATTGCAATAAAACACAAACCAAGGCTTTAGAGCCGCTCGGCTGACTCAGACACGCCAGCTGGAACACAGGTCCACAGCAGGAATCGTCACCAATGACGTCTCAAACCCAAGAGGAGAACCAACCAATCAGGAAGGACCTACGATAGGCCCACGTAGGCAACAAAGTGATTCTCCCAAAAGACAGCAAGGTGGAGCAGGGTACGATAATAAAAAGAAAATGTATGCTTACCTGCTAAATTTATTTCCGTGGGAATATAACTCCTGGCCAGCAGGAGGAGACAAAGAGCACCACAGCAAAGCTGTTAAGTATCACTCCCTTTACCATAATCCCCAGTCATTTGACTGAAGGGAAATGGAAAAAGGAATAACACAAAGGTGTAGAGGTGCCTGAGGTTTAATCAAAAACAACTGTCTAAAATTTAAGGGTGGGGTTGTGCACTCACCATTTCCATAAATAAATAAATTTATCAGGTAAGCATACATTTTCGTTCCTAAGATATGAGTCCACAACGTCATTAATAAGTAGTGGGAACCAATACCCAAGCTAAAGGACACAGATGACTAGGGTGGGACAAGACAGGTAGACCTAAACGGAATGCACCACAGCTTGCAGAACCTTTCTCCCAAAAGAAGCTTCAGCTGAGGCAAAAGTATCACATTTCAAAATTTTGAAAAAGTATGCAGAAAAGACTAAATTGCAGCCTAGCAATCTACTCCACAGAAGCTTCATTGTTGAAGACCCAAAAAGAGGAGACAACCCTCATGGAATGAGCTGAAAGTCTCTCAGAAGGCTGCTAACAAGCAGTCTAAAGTAAAAAGAATTAAACTTCTCAACCATAAAAAAGAGAAGCAGTAGCTTTTCAACCCTACATTCTCCTGAGAAACACAGAAAACAGGGCAGAGAACTGGCGAAATCCTTAGTTGCCTTTAGGTAGAATTTCAAAGCATGCACAACTTCCAGATTGTGCAACAAACGTTCCGTATGAGAAGAAATAACAACAATTTTCTATCTGAAATCACTTAAGAAAGAAATCCCAACTTCTAACGAAGAATCACCTTAGCAGCACGAAAGATAAGATAAGGCGATCACACTGCAAAGCCGAGAGTTCCCAAAACTCTCCAAGAAGAAGAGAACAAAATGAAACAAACCCTTCCAAGATAAGAACTTAATATCTATGGAATGCAAAGGCTTAAATGGAGCCCGCTGCAAAAATCTTAGAACAAAGTTAATGCTCCAAACAGAAGCAACAGACTTAAACACAGGCCTGATTCTGACTAGGGTCTGACCAAAAGATAGAACCATCTGGCACATCTGCAAAACATGAGAAACAATTTCTTCTCCAGACCTTCCTGGATAAAGGACAAAATCCCAGGAATCCTGACCTGACTTCAAAAGTCCTTAGAGCCACACCAATAAAGGTATTAACGCCATACCCTATGGAAATCTTTCTAGAAACAGGCTTTCGAACCTGAATCAAGGTCATAAGACCGACTCAGAAAAAACACGCTAATAAAGAACTAAGCGTTCAATCTCCAAACAATCAGTTTCAGAGAAACGAGATCTGGAAGAAGGAATGGACCCTGAAAAAAAGGAACTTCCTCAGAAATAACCTCCAGGGTGGAAGAGATGTCATCTTCACTAGGTCTGTATACCAGGTCCTGCGAATCCATGCAGGAGCTATTAGAATTACCAATGCTCTTTCCTGATTGATACGAGCAATGACTCGTGAAAAGAGAGCAAACAGAGGAAACAGGAATGCTAGATTAAAATCCCAAGGACCCACCAGAGCAACTATCAGGGCAGTCTGCGGATCTCATGACCTTGAACCATACCTTGGAAACGTGGCATTCTGTCGAGACACCATCAATTTAACTCTAGCCCCCCCCCCCCATTTAAAGGTGAACTTGGATAACACCACCGGATGGAGAACCCACTCCCCGGGATGAAAATTCTGTCTGCTCAGGAAGATCTCTTCACAGATGTCCACTCCTAGAATGTGGAAGGCAGACTGACAGTCAATGTGAGCTACCGCCCACTGAACAAAAACGAGCCACCTCCTTCATGGCTAAGGAACTCAGTTCCTCCCCGAGCCACCGAGGAGAAATTGTCCTACTGGAACCTGACAAACTGGCTAAGGACAACTGACAAGCCCTCAGAGCATTAACATAGAAAAATCATTCTCCACTTCATAGATGTTGATGGGGAGAACAGACTCCTCTTGAGTCCAGAGTTCTTGCTCCGTAACGAGTTCCAGACTGCTCCCCAGCTCAGAAGGCTGGCGTCCGTGGTAACAATCACCTAGGAATGTCTTTAGAAACATGCGTCCTGAGAAACTCTTAAAGCTGAACCAGATCTAACCTCTGAGGGAGATCCGAATGGACACCACTCTATTAACTGAGCATGCATAACTGCAGAGCTCTCAAATAGACTCGAGAAAAGAGATGACATCCCTGGGACCCTCAGACCAATTACCTCCATACATTAAGCCACTGAAGAGTGAAGGGAAAATCAGCTACAGCTGAATTCAAACTCCCAATCCTCTGGATACAGGATGGCTAAACTATCTACCGGACTACTATAGATTGCTGTAGGCCGAACAGTAGACTGTAGAGACAGGTAAGAGAAAGAAATCTTTGATTGTCTGGCCTCCTAGATATATTCTCATAGATAGAGAATCTAATAAGGTCCCCAAAAAATTCACCCTTGTAGTTGGACCAAGGGAACTCTTTGAATACCAGAAGTGGAGTACGAACCCACACGGACATACGTCCAATGGATGCTAAGCGCAAAGCCTTAACCACTTGGTCATCCTGGTACCTGACGAATCTCAGAAACTTGAGAAGATCCCTGATAATGGGAACAAGGATATACACATCCTCCAGGTCTATGTTCGTCATGAACAGACCCTCTTGAAGCAAAGGAGTAAGGATACTACTTTGGAGTACTGTACTCTGCGAAACTTAAAGTAAATACCTAGATCACTCGCAGATAAGAAGGACCTGAACACAGTTCAAGAATGCCTCTCAACATACCTGGACTGCAGATACTCTAGCAAGGAGAATCTGCCCCTGGTAGGAAATCTTAGTCCGCTACCCCCTGGACCAGGACTGGTTTGAGAGTAAAACAAAAAACAAAAAAACTGGACTGTCCCTGCAGGAAGAGGGAAAGGAAGACATTTTTTTATTTAGTCTATTCTACTTGATGTGTGGTAGAAAAAAAAACCTCTTTCCACCCGTTAAGTCGGAGTTAAATACTGCCAGACCAGGTCCAAACAAGGTCTCAGCCAGAAGCTTGTACTTGGAGGAAACATTAAATATATTGACACATGTCTTGGTCTATTTGGATATTGGACCTGCATGTGCTGAGTTATAAAGCCTAGACTGTGTCGCTAAGCTGCAGGTAGGCTCCTCAGCTGACCAAGATTCATCCATAACACCCCGCGGACTGGCACAGCAAATCAGATTAGACAAATCATCGCTCTAGATGAACCAATAGACCTCCAGCTTCTTATACATGGATCCATAAAGGAGTAGCTATCCTCTATAGAGATCGAAGTTCTCTGAGCCATAGAAGAAATGCTCCCTTCTACTTAAGGCACCGTGCACTTTAATGGAGTAAGCGACAGTAAAATCCTTTAAAGGACGTGAAACAGGGAGAAAGGTATCCCTAGCTTCTCCTACTCCTGAAAATGTTCATAGCACGTCTTGAAACACTTACTCCAAGGAAGGAACATCATCAAAATGATAAGTTTACAAAACTTCCAATGGTTGATAACGAAAGAGATATATTGGTATCGTCCAAGTAGCTAAAACCTCCTTTAACAGTACACGGGAAGTTCAAGCATACATCTGAAGGAGACCACTTCAGCATCAGATGAAGGAATTATACTGTCCGAATCTGAGATTTCACCCTCAGAAGCTACCGGTGAATCCTCCTCACCAGACCTAGGAAAGAAAGCGATCTGTGTAGCAAAAGTAGAGCAGAAACCTTATTATCTGAACCTTTAAAAATCCTCTTGCGGTTTCCCTGTAAAAGGAAAGGCAGAAAAAGCCGCAGATACCGCAGAGGATACATGAGCTGCAAACTCTGCAGGAAATACACTCCTCCAGGAGATTGAGAGGAACCGCAGGGCACTGCATGTGACGCCATAGAGGCTTGGGACAGATAAGGAGAAAGCTGTGGCATTGCCTGAACAGCATCATCCTGGGAGACATGAGGCTCAGAGGGCAACAACCTATCTGTGCATTTAATTGCATAGACAAATTTCTGCAGCACAGAATTACATAGACAAATTACTCTTGTAAAATTTGTCCTGAGAGGCATGAGGCTAAAACAAAAAGAATATCTTTATTTTTCAAAAGATTCATCTAACGTGAGGGACAGAAATGTTCAGAACAATATGGTCCTCAACAGTCAAAAAACAATTATGCCTATGAAACAGCCTCAAAGTACTCATTCTTGTCTGGAAAGAACTTGACATCTCCTAGACAGGATTAGCTGACCACTAGACCACAGTGGGATAAAGCTTATTAAAAAAGAAAAGAAAAAAAACCCATAAGGATTTATGTCCAAAAAATCATATGATTAAAGAGGTTAGTTCACATGCCTTTAATCAAAACGTACAATCACACTACGAAATCTGAATTTTTCATTAAAATTAATGATCCTAACAATCGCATACAAGTACATGTTAGAGAGAAGCGTATTGAAGCCGTTGCAAAGCAAAACAGCCCACTGATTCTTTTTAAACCATGTCCGGTTATATATGTGTGATTGTTATGCAGAGTTACTGTTAACTCTAAAAACTTCTGCAAAGTGAAATAATACAAATCACAATAACCCCTCCGTTCTTACTACGGAGAACGAGGCGGAGTAAGAACACTGACTCAACTAGAGTCTAAAATGGCACTGCTCCGCTTCTCTGCAGAGAAGGTGGCGGGGCCATAAAAACGGGGATTAAGCGCATATTATTGTATCGCGCGTCATCTTGCCGAAACTTAGCAAACTCTGTTATTCACAAGGAACTGTTTTCAAGTATCCTCCATGGATCAGAAAGCCAAAAAGGCGAAAAGGTGTGCTTCTCACTACCAATCCGTTCACATAGATGCCGCTATCATATTGAGCCGTATTGAAATTGGCGATTAACCCCTAAAGTACCATAAACGGAGGGCTAGTTTGAAAAAAACTTTAGATAAGATTAAAGTTAAGCCTAAGCCATCAAGGAGAGTCAACTCCTCCCTCTCTTGAAGGAGATAAACTCTTAAGTCTCCAATTTCACATGCCATGTAGTGCCTGCCCACTGCCAAAATAACCCTTATTATGGATTTTGTCCCCCATATCAATTGCAGGATCCTTAACCCCTTCAGTGCCAGCCTCCTAGCCCCAGAAGACAAAAGGCACTTACCTGCAAATCTAGCTGTCCGGCAGGAAGACAGCTCACCTGGTATGAAAGGACAGAGTAAACCTAATCTGGCTTTCTATACAAGGGCAGCAACATGTCAGGAAAATGCAGTGAGGCCAACCTCACAAGTTCCTAACTGCTTTAAAGCCACCACTGCCCTACTGAAGAGACTAACGTGGAGTACGGCTAGACCCAATCCTCGACAAAGGGGAAAGAACAGAATTAACCTAATTTGGCTTTCTAAAGAAGTTAAAATCTTGCTTGTAGCGAAGTAAATCCAATTTTCTTCAGACACCAAAACCTCACCACCTCCATGCACCAAGGCAAATAGAATGACTGAGGATTGTGGGAAGGGGAGTACTACTTAACAGCTTTGCTGTAGTGCTCTTTGCCTCCTCCTGCTGGCCAGGAGTGAAATTCCCACTAGTAATTGATGATGTTGTGGACTCACCATATCTTAGGAAAGAAAATGTTTTTTTATTAAAACATATGTTAAAACAAAATGTTGCACAGCAACGCGTGTCTTGGTAACAGTTGCCGTTTCATCAGCAACTGGTACTGAGAAACGCGTTGCTGTGCAACATTTTGTTTTAACATATGTTTTAATAAAAAACATTTTTATTATCGTACCCTGCTCCACCTTGCTGTCTTTTGGGAGATTCGCTTGGTTGCCTGAACTACGTGGGTCTATCGTAGGTCCTTCCTGATTGGTTGGTTCTCTTCTTGTGTTTGAGACGTCATTTGTGACGATTCCTGCTGCGGCCCTGAGTTCCAGCTGGATTGTCTGAGTCAGCCGAGCGGGTCTGAAGCCTCAGTTTGTGTTTTATTGCACTGGATGTTCAAGGATCATTGTGGGTACCCTGCTGTTCCTTTTTTACACACTCACTTTGTTATCAACGATATTACACCATCAGACGCCTCCTCTTTTTTTTTTTAGGACATTGTTGTTGATCATATCTTTGCTTCAGTGGTGCTGCCTGCTGTCACCTATTGTCCTACGGACACACAAGGACTTTAATCACTACATTTTGGACTTTATTAGAATTCATCTTGTTGATTGTCCATATTTGCTTAATTGTATTCTATATATGCACTGCTAACAACCTTTATATATATGCATTGCTCACTGTATTTTTATTGATTTTTAACTATCATCTGATTTTTGTTAGCAACTCTGCACATATTGCACACCATTATTATATATTCCCCCTTTGGGGGTATATTGGTGGTGCACTTCCCACACACAATATCAGTATTTATTGTGATGTAAACATCTTCACATGTGCCATCATCTGATCAATGGCTTAAAGGGCCATGAGACCCAAATTTTGAAACACTTGAAAGTGATGCAGCATAGCTGTAAAAAGCTGGCTAGAAAATATTTCATTACTGTTGGGAAATAGAACACCTGGCCACCAGGAGGCGGCAAAGACACCCCAGCCGAAGGCTTAAATATACCTCCCACTTCCTCATTACCCCAGTCATTCTCCAGAGGGAACAAGGAAAAGTAGGAAAAACATTAGGGCATAAATGGTGCCAGAAGAACAAAATAAATAGGGGACAGCCCATAGACAAGAAAAAATAGACGGGGGCCGTGGACTCCCCTTATCCGGAAGGAAAAAGATATGATCTGGTAAGCATAAATTATGTTTTCCTTCCTAAGATAGGGAGAGTCCACGGCTTCATTCCTTACTTTTGGGAAAACTGTAACCAAGCTCCAGAGGACACTGAATGAATAACGGGAGGGAACAAAAAGGAAGAGGCGGACCCTATTCTGAAGGCACCACAGCCTGCAAAACTTTTCCCCCAGAAGCTGCTTCAGCCGAAGCAAAATCATCAAACTTGTAAAATTTTGGAAAAGTATGTGAGGACCAGGTAGCCGCGTTACAAATCTGATCCATAGAGGTCTCAAATTAAAGACCCAAGAGGAAGCGACTGCTCTAGTAGAATGAGCCGGAGGACGATGTCCCGCTGTCTTGTAAGCTAAGTGGATGACACTCCTTAACCAAAAAGACACGGAAGTTGAAGTAGCCTTCTACCCCTTACGCTTCCCCGAATAGACAACAAACAAAGAGGAAGATTGTCTAAACTCCTTAGTAGCCTGAAGATAGAACTTCAAGGAGCAAACCACATCCAAATTGTGAAGTAAGAGTACCTTCGATGGAGGAGGATTAGGAAACAAGGAAGGAAGCACAATCTCCTGATTGATGTTGCGATCTGACACAACCTTAGGTAGAAAATCTATTTTAGTACGTAAAACTGCATTATCTGCATGAAACATCAGATAAGGGGGCTCACATTGCAAAGCAGAGATCTCAGTAACTTTTAGCCAATAAAATAAGAACCTTCCACGATAACAATTTAATGTCAACGGAATACAGAGGCTCAAACGGAACCTGTTGCAGAACCCGAACAACAAGATTTAGGCTCCAAGGAGGAGTCTCGGATCTAAACACAGGTCTGTTCCTAATCAGAGTCTTAAAGGACTGCACGTCTGGAAGCTCAGCCAGTCTTTTGTGCAATAAAACCGACAGGGCCGAAATCTTTCCCTTCAGGGAACTAGTAGAAAGGTCCTTCTCCAGCCCATCCTGGAGAAAAAGATAAGATCCTGGCAACCTTAACTCTGTGCAAGGAAAAACCACGCTCTTAAAACCAGAATAAGTAGGTCCTCCACACCTTGTGGTAGATACGCAGAGTAACTGGTTTACGAGCTTGAATAAGAGTATCAATGACACTCTCTGTCTAAGACTAATCGTTCAATCTCCACGCAGTGGGCCTCAGAGAATCTAGATTTTGATGAACAAATGGACCCTGTATCAGCAGGTCCCTGCAACAAGGTGACTTCCACGGAGAAGATGAGGACATCCCCACTAGATCCCCGAACCACGTCCTTCGCGGCCACGATGGAGCAATCAGGATTGCTGACACCAACTCCTGCTTGATACGGACCCCCACTTGAGGAAGAAGCAGTAATGGAGGAAAAAGATATATAAGTTTGAACCTCCAGGGCACTGCAAGTGCATCTATTAGATCCGCTTGGGGATCCCTCGACCTGTACCTGGGTAGCTTGGTATTGAGACGGGACGCCATGAGATTTATCTCTGGCGTCCCCCACTTGCTGCATATCTCTGACAGCGAACAGCTGTGGGCCTCGGCCCACTCCAGAATCTGAGAAACTTCCTTCATCACCAAGGAACTTCTCGTTCCCCCCTGATAGTTGATGTAAGCCATTGAGGTTATATTGTCTGATTGGAATCTGAAAAACTGGGATGAACCCAGAAGTGGCCAAGCCTTCAAGGCCTTGAAGATTGCCATAGTTCCAAAATATTGATCGGGAGGGAGCCTTTCTGGCACCCCAAACAGCTCAACGACCAGCCAATCCAGAGTGTCTAGAGGGAAACGCCTACGTATTGTCCAATCGTAGTGTGAGACTAGAAACACCTTCTGTTTTGGCTGCTATGTGTGGTTAAGGAGTGTACCTTCGGTCATAACATACACGCTCATTGGGTGACTTGAAAAAACTAGCTCAGATGCCCAAGTATATGGTAACAATATGACGATCACATTGTAAATTCTGGGTAGCAGAACTTATGCACTAAAAGAGCGAACAAATTTCAATAAGACACTACTATGTAACATAGCAATATTTAGTAAGTAAATTCGTTACGATCGTGTTCTGTATAATACCCCTGTGTGATTATCTTAATAAAAAAGAGACCAAACTAAACACTGATCCATCTGTACACACTGATAATATCCCCAGGATAATATCCCAAATCGGAATTCCGTGTTTGAGTCCTGAGTACTTTATATTGTTATAAGTGTGACATATTGTGTGTGTGAATTTGAATTGGGTTTCAGGTTAGATGGTAAATATTAAGACTGTGATCGTATTCATATGCAGTGGTGTCAGTATACAACATTATAACTTATTTGTTATAGAATATTGATCAAAGCTAAACAAATTGTTTCCTACTTTATACAGTCATATGAAAGAATGTATGCTCTCAATTATCCTCATAACTATATAAGTAATAATGGTTTAATCATAGCGATAACAGAATTTATGTTTACCTGATAAATTACTTTCTCCAACGGTGTGTCCGGTCCACGGCGTCATCCTTACTTGTGGGATATTCTCTTCCCCAACAGGAAATGGCAAAGAGCCCAGCAAAGCTGGTCACATGATCCCTCCTAGGCTCCGCCTTCCCCAGTCATTCGACCGACGTAAAGGAGGAATATTTGCATAGGAGAAATCATATGATACCGTGGTGACTGTAGTTAAAGAAAATAAATTATCAGACCTGATTAAAAAACCAGGGCGGGCCGTGGACCGGACACACCGTTGGAGAAAGTAATTTATCAGGTAAACATAAATTCTGTTTTCTCCAACATAGGTGTGTCCGGTCCACGGCGTCATCCTTACTTGTGGGAACCAATACCAAAGCTTTAGGACACGGATGAAGGGAGGGAGCAAATCAGGTCACCTAAATGGAAGGCACCACGGCTTGCAAAACCATTCTCCCAAAAATAGCCTCAGAAGAAGCAAAAGTATCAAACTTGTAAAATTTGGTAAAAGTGTGCAGTGAAGACCAAGTCGCTGCCTTACATATCTGATCAACAGAAGCCTCGTTCTTGAAGGCCCATGTGGAAGCCACAGCCCTAGTGGAATGAGCTGTGATTCTTTCAGGAGGCTGCCGTCCGGCAGTCTCATAAGCCAATCTGATGATGCTTTTAATCCAAAAAGAGAGAGAGGTAGAAGTTGCTTTTTGACCTCTCCTTTTACCAGAATAAACAACAAACAAGGAAGATGTTTGTCTAAAATCCTTTGTTAGAAACAACTTTCGGAAGAAAACCAGGTTTAGTACGTAAAACCACCTTATCTGCATGGAACACCAGATAAGGAGGAGAACACTGCAGAGCAGATAATTCTGAAACTCTTCTAGCAGAAGAAATTGCAACCAAAAACAAAACTTTCCAAGATAATAACTTAATATCAACGGAATGTAAGGGTTCAAACGGAACCCCCTGAAGAACTGAAAGAACTAAATTGAGACTCCAGGGAGGAGTCAAAGGTTTGTAAACAGGCTTGATTCTAACCAGAGCCTGAACAAAGGCTTGAACATCTGGCACAGCTGCCAGCTTTTTGTGAAGTAACACAGCCAAGGCAGAAATCTGTCCCTTCAAGGAACTTGCAGATAATCCTTTCTCCAATCCTTCTTGAAGAAAGGATAGAATCTTAGGAATTTTTACCTTGTCCCAAGGGAATCCTTTAGATTCACACCAACAGATATATTTTTTCCATATTTTGTGGTAAATTTTTCTAGTTACAGGCTTTCTGGCCTGAACAAGAGTATCAATAACAGAATCTGAGAACCCTCGCTTTGATAAGATCAAGCGTTCAATCTCCAAGCAGTCAGTTGGAGTGAGACCAGATTCGGATGTTCGAACGGACCTTGAACAAGAAGGTCTCGTCTCAAAGGTAGCTTCCATGGTGGAGCCGATGACATATTCACCAGGTCTGCATACCAAGTCCTGCGTGGCCACGCAGGAGCTATCAAGATCACCGATGCCCTCTCCTGATTGATCCTGGCTACCAGCCTGGGGATGAGAGGAAACGGCGGGAATACATAAGCTAGTTTGAAGGTCCAAGGTGCTACTAGTGCATCTACTAGAGTCGCCTTGGGATCCCTGGATCTGGACCCGTAGCAAGGAACCTTGAAGTTCTGACGAGAGGCCATCAGATCCATGTCTGGAATGCCCCACAGTTGAGTAATGTGGGCAAAGATTTCCGGATGGAGTTCCCACTCCCCCGGATGTAATGTCTGACGACTCAGAAAATCCGCTTCCCAATTTTCCACTCCTGGGATGTGGATTGCAGACAAGTGGCAGGAGTGAGTCTCCGCCCATTGAATGATTTTGGTCACTTCTTCCATCGCCAGGGAACTCCTTGTTCCCCCCTGATGGTTGATGTACGCAACAGTCGTCATGTTGTCTGATTGAAACCGTATGAACTTGGCCTTTGCTAGCTGAGGCCAAGCCTTGAGAGCATTGAGTATCGCTCTCAGTTCCAGAATATTTATCGGTAGAAGAGATTCTTCCCGAGACCAAAGACTCTGAGCTTTCAGGGGTCCCCAGACCGCGCCCCAGCCCATCAGACTGGCGTCGGTCGCGACAATGACCCACTCTGGTCTGCGGAAGCTCATCCCCTGTGACAGGTTGTCCAGGGACAGCCACCAAACGGAGTGAATCTCTGGTCCTCTGATTTACTTGTATCGTCGGAGACAAGTCTGTATAGTCCCCATTCCACTGACTGAGCATGCACAGTTGTAATGGTCTTAGATGAATGCGCGCAAAAGGAACTATGTCCATTGCCGCTACCATCAAACCTATTACTTCCATGCACTGCGCTATGGAAGGAAGAGGAACGGAATGAAGTATTTGACAAGAGTTTAGAAGTTTTGTTTTTCTGGCCTCTGTCAGAAAAATCCTCATTTCTAAGGAGTCTATTATTGTTCCCAAGAAGGGAACCCTCGTTGACGGAGATAGAGAACTCTTTTCTACGTTCACTTTCCATCCGTGAGATCTGAGAAAGGCCAGGACAATGTCCGTGTGAGCCTTTGCTAGAGGAAGGGACGACGCTTGAATCAGAATGTCGTCCAAGTAAGGTACTACTGCAATGCCCCTTGGTCTTAGCACCGCTAGAAGGGACCCTAGTACCTTTGTGAAAATCCTTGGAGCAGTGGCTAATCCGAACGGAAGTGCCACGAACTGGTAATGCTTGTCCAGGAATGCGAACCTTAGGAACCGATGATGTTCCTTGTGGATAGGAATATGTAGATACGCATCCTTTAAATCCACCGTGGTCATGAATTGACCTTCCTGGATGGAAGGAAGAATTGTTCGAATGGTTTCCATTTTGAACGATGGAACCTTGAGAAACTTGTTTAGGATCTTGAGATCTAAGATTGGTCTGAACGTTCCTTCTTTTTTGGGAACTACGAACAGATTGGAGTAGAACCCCATCCCTTGTTCTCCTAATGGAACAGGATGAATCACTCCCATTTTTAACAGGTCTTCTACACAATGTAAGAATGTCTGTTTTTTTATGTGGTCTGAAGACAATTGAGACCTGTGGAACCTCCCCCTTGGGGGAAGCCCTTTGAATTCCAGAAGATAACCTTGGGAGACTATTTCTAGCGCCCAAGGATCCAGAACATCTCTTGCCCAAGCCTGAGCGAAGAGAGAGAGTCTGCCCCCCACCAGATCCGGTCCCGGATCGGGGGCCAACATCTCATGCTGTCTTGGTAGCAGTGGCAGGTTTCTTGGCCTGCTTTCCCTTGTTCCAGCCTTGCATTGGTCTCCAGGCTGGCTTGGCTTGAGAAGTATTACCCTCTTGCTTAGAGGACGTAGCACTTGGGGCTGGTCCGTTTCTACGAAAGGGACGAAAATTAGGTTTATTTTTGGCCTTGAAAGACCTATCCTGAGGAAGGGCGTGGCCCTTGCCCCCAGTGATATCAGAGATAATCTCTTTCAAGTCAGGGCCAAACAGCGTTTTCCCCTTGAAAGGAATGTTAAGCAATTTGTTCTTGGAAGACGCATCCGCTGACCAAGATTTTAACCAAAGCGCTCTGCGCGCCACAATAGCAAACCCAGAATTTTTCGCCGCTAACCTAGCCAATTGCAAAGTGGCGTCTAGGGTGAAAGAATTAGCCAATTTAAGAGCACGGATTCTGTCCATAATCTCCTCATAAGAAGGAGAATTACTAGTGATCGCCTTTTCTAGCTCATCGAACCAGAAACACGCGGCTGTAGTGACAGGGACAATGCATGAAATTGGTTGTAGAAGGTAACCTTGCTGAACAAACATCTTTTTAAGCAAACCTTCTAATTTTTTATCCATAGGATCTTTGAAAGCACAACTATCTTCTATGGGTATAGTGGTGCGTTTGTTTAGAGTAGAAACCGCCCCCTCGACCTTGGGAACTGTCTGCCATAAGTCCTTTCTGGGGTCGACCATAGGAAACAATTTTTTAAATATGGGGGGAGGGACGAAAGGTATACCGGGCCTTTCCCATTCTTTATTTACAAAGTCCGCCACCCGCTTGGGTATAGGAAAAGCTTCGGGGGGCCCCGGGACCTCTAGGAACTTGTCCATTTTACATAGTTTCTCTGGGATGACCAAATTCTCACAATCATCCAGAGTGGATAACACCTCCTTAAGCAGAGCGCGGAGATGTTCCAACTTAAATTTAAATGTAATCACATCAGGTTCAGCTTGTTGAGAAATTTTCCCTGAATCTGAAATTTCTCCCTCAGACAAAACCTCCCTGGCCCCCTCAGACTGGTGTAGGGGCCCTTCAGAAACAATATCATCAGCGTCCTCATGCTCTTCAGTATTTTCTAAAACAGAGCAGTCGCGCTTTCGCTGATAAGTGGGCATTTTGGCTAAAATGTTTTTGATAGAATTATCCATTACAGCCGTTAATTGTTGCATAGTAAGGAGTATTGGCGCGCTAAATGTACTAGGGGCCTCTTGTGTGGGCAAGACTGGTGTAGACGAAGGAGGGGATGATGCAGTACCATGCTTACTCCCCTCACTTGAGGAATCATCTTGGGCATCATTTTCTCTAAATTTTGTGTCACATAAATCACATCTATTTAAATGAGAAGGGACCTTGGCTTCCCCACATTCAGAACACAGTCTATCTGGCAGTTCAGACATGTTAAACAGGCATAAACTTGATAACAAAGTACAAAAAACGTTTTAAAATAAAACCGTTACTGTCACTTTAAATTTTAAACTGAACACACTTTATTACTGCAATTGCGAAAAAGTATGAAGGAATTGTTCAAAATTCACCAAAATTTCACCACAGTGTCTTAAAGCCTTAAAAGTATTGCACACCAAATTTGGAAGCTTTAACCCTTAAAATAACGGAACCGGAGCCGTTTTTATATTTAACCCCTTTACAGTCCCTGGTATCTGCTTTGCTGAGACCCAACCAAGCCCAAAGGGGAATACGATACCAAATGACGCCTTCAATAAGCTTTTTCAGTGGATCTGAGCTCATCACACATGCATCTGCATGTCATGCTTCTCAAAAACAAGTGCGCAATACAGGCGCGAAAATGAGACTCTGCCTATGATTAGGGAAAGCCCCTAGAGAATAAGGTGTCCAATACAGTGCCTGCCGGTTATTTTACAAAATTCCCAAGATTAAAATAATTCCTCAAGGCTATGGAGTATAAAATATGTTTATATATAAATCGATTTAGCCCAGAAAATGTCTACAGTCTTAAAAAGCCCTTGTGAAGCCCTTATTTACTGTCTGTAATAAAATGGCTTACCGGATCCCATAGGGAAAATGACAGCTTCCAGCATTACATCGTCTTGTTAGAATGTGTCATACCTCAAGCAGCAAAAGTCTGCTCACTGTTCCCCCAACTGAAGTTAATTCCTCTCAACAGTCCTGTGTGGAACAGCCATCGATTTTAGTAACGGTTGCTAAAATCATTTTCCTCTTACAAACAGAAATCTTCATCTCTTTTCTGTTTCAGAGTAAATAGTACATACCAGCACTATTTTAAAATAACAAACTCTTGATTGAATAATAAAAACTACAGTTAAACACTAAAAAACTCTAAGCCATCTCCGTGGAGATGTTGCCTGTACAACGGCAAAGAGAATGACTGGGGAAGGCGGAGCCTAGGAGGGATCATGTGACCAGCTTTGCTGGGCTCTTTGCCATTTCCTGTTGGGGAAGAGAATATCCCACAAGTAAGGATGACGCCGTGGACCGGACACACCTATGTTGGAGAAATTAAAATTATTACATTCACTTTCAAATTAGACTATGTATGTATGTAGGAAAATAAGGTATATATTTGCTATGATCATAAATTCCGTTTTTAAAAAGTATATATAGTGTGTTGTGACTGACATATGCATTATGTGTTGCCATTATGGGTTGTGTCAAAAAGACACAAGCATACCCATAGTGGACTAGGTTGCCATAATTCAGAAGGGGCATATGGTTATCTTAGAGTCACCCAATTAGATATACACCCAATAATTATTATACTCATTCATACCATTGGGTATGACGGTATTCAGATTGAAAACCCACTTGGTTTCCATCTGTAATAATTTATTCTCAGTACTTCCCCCTCTTATTCCAGGCTTGAGTCGTTCCAAGCCCCAACATCTTAAAGCATTGGTCTTCCCATTATGGGCATGTAGAAAGTGTCTTGCGACACTTGTAATTTGTTTAGGTTTATCCACATCCCTCTGGGCAGTCCTTATATTACTGAGATGTTCTGTAATACGTGTTCCCATACTTCTTGTTGTCATGCCAACATAAAATAAATTACAGCTACAAGAGATACAGTAGATGACATTAGTACTCTGGCAGTTGATATGTTGTCTGATTTTACACGTATTCCCAAATCTATCGACTATTATTTGTTTTTTAACCATATGCTGGCATACTGAGCAATGCCCACACGCGATAGAGCCTTCATAAATAGGTGATTTTTTAGCATTTCTGTCATAATGACTTGTTATGAGTGTATCTTTGATATTGCTAGCTCGCCTATATGTTAATAGAGGTCTATCTGGTAGCAATGGTTTCAATAGTTCGTCTCTGGTAAGGACATGCCAATGCTGTTTTAAAATGTTGGTAATTTGGTCACTTTGTGTGGAATATGTAGTGATACATCGCAGGGGAGTATTATTCTCTTTAACTTTCGGGGTTAATAACTCTCTCCTATCCTTTAGCAGTGCTCTGTTATAGGCTTTAGCCAATGATTTTCTAGAATAGCCTCTTTCAAGTAGTCTTTTTCTTAGATCGTGTGCAGCTTTTTTTAAACTATCTAGTGTACTACAATTTCTACGTAGGCGTGTATATTCTCCCATGGGTAACCCTTTAATTGTGGCAGGATGGTGGTAACTGCTTGCATGTAGTATATTGTTAGTAGACGTGGGCTTTCTATATGCATTAGTTTCAATTAAGTTGCCTTTCTTGTGGATAGTAAGATCTAGAAATTCTACTTTCGATTTTTGTATAGTAGATGTTAAATATAATCCAAAAGGATTGTCATTCAGAGTATCTATGAAATCTATGAGGAGGTTTTCAGGGCCATTCCATATGAATAGAATATCATCTATATATCTGGACCAGTGGGAGACATGTTGAGTGAAGTGTTTTAAATTTTCATTAAACACTACTGTTTCTTCCCACCAGCCCAGATATATATTCGCATATGTCGGGGCACATGAAGTGCCCATGGCCGTCCCACATATCTGCAAATAGAATTTATCATCGAATACGAAAAAGTTATGGGTTAATATAAATTCTATTATATTCAGCAGAAATTCTTTAACCTCCTCACTCATATTGGTGTTTTTGTTTAAGTAGTATGACACCGCTTTACACCCCCAGTGTGTTTTTATACTGGTGTAAAGCGATTCAACATCACATGACACCAATACGGAGTTAGTTTCAATACTGATCTCATTGATTTTGTTAAGTAGATGCATTGTATCTCGTGTATAAGATGGTAAAGAGTCTACAATGTATCTTAAACGTGCATCTACATATTTGCTTGCTTTTTCTGTGAGGGAGCCGATCCCAGACACTATCGGCCTTCCTGGTGGCTTGTGCATGTCTTTATGTATTTTTGGCAGCAAATATAATGTGGCTGTTTTTGGATCTTTAATTTCTAGAAATTTAAATTCCTTTTGATCAATAATTCCATTAGTGAGGGCTGAATGAATAAGTGTTCAAAAACATATCTGTAGGATTACACAGAAGTGCCTTATAATTTGAAGGATTATTTAGCTGGCGTAATGCTTCCTCACGATACATTGTATCAGGCCAAATGACAATGTTACCTCCCTTGTCACTATTTTTTATTTGTATTCCTTTCATATCTTTGAGTTGTTTTAAAGCTAAACATTCACCCTTTGTCAAGTTTTGATTGGTGCCTCCATCATTATCTTGTATTTCTAAAATATCTTGACATACTAAATTGAGGAAGGTTAATGTATTGTGTGACGTAGTGTTAGGGGGTACAAATTTTGATTTGGCCTTGAGAATTTTGCGCCAGCTACTATTTTCTTCTTCAGAGGTAGTACTAATGGTTTCATCTAAAAGGGCAATTAAATCATTGATGGCCACTTGATCACTGGCATTTAAGGAATTCGATTCAGAGTTATTAAAGTATTTTTTCAAAATAATTTTTCGAGTAAAAAGGTGTATATCTTTAATGGCTTCGAATTTGTTGAATTTCGGTGTGGGTATAAACGACAGGCCTCTTTTAAGGACTGATATCTGATCATTAGTCAGAGTTAAATTAGAAAGGTTGATAATATTTAGTTCAGGGCTCTCTACTTCTTCTTGTGTTGTGGTTTGTAATTGAACCTGACTTGTCTCCTGGTTCTGGGTTTTGTGCTTGCGGCCCCTTCGTGTTCTACGCCTAAAGGGATGTTTGTATTGTTCACTTTATGAGGTACAATTCTATTTTTTAAGATAGTTTTGGGTAGAGTTTCACCATCAGATACTTCTGCATCAGTGCTATCTCCTTCCTTATCTGAATTGTCTATATCTAGACTCGCTGTTTTGTTCTGACCCCATGTATATATTGTATCTGAGGAATAGTCATTAAGGTCTCTGTCAATTTTGCGTTCTTTCCTTTCAGAGATATAACGTGAAAATTTCTCAACCTCTCCCTTAGTTTTATTATATGACTTTTGAAATTCCTCATTACATTCATATTGTTTGAGTTCATCACATAATTTAGATATTCCCTCATTAATCTCATTTAGCTAGTCTAGTTCATGTTCTGTTAAATACCCCATCAATTTAAGTGAGCATTCAGTTAGAGCACTTTCCCATTTTAATTTGAATTCAGGTTTATAATCACTGAAAGAAGGAAACAATTTCAATCTTAGACCTCTAGGAATGACATTGTTGTCTTTATAAAAATTGTACATTCCTATATTCCACTGTTTTTTAATTTGTTTCCTTCTAAATTTCTTTAGATCTTTTAAAGAATCAAACCATTCCATGATGTTATTATTTTCAATAGTACTTTTGTTTTTTAACTCTGCAGTAAGATTGGTTATATCATTGGTCCATTGTAGCATTTCTGCTCCTAGATCAAAAGAGGCCATAGTTAGGAGTTTACTTATGTGTGTGCTCAAGTTAAAAAGAAGAATGTGAGTGCAATTCTCACATCAATAATGCAACAGTTTAGAAGAAATGTTAACTGGCACTACACACGTCTGCTAAGTAAGGAAAAAAGAATCTGTAACACAGATTCCGGTGCTGTCCCTTTTAAATTAATATTAACAAAGGAGAGACAGAAAAGACAGGGGCTTAAATAGCACTCATCCTTACTAGATAATAGTAATAGTAAATATAAAAATTATATACTTTAATATTTAAGGTTAAAATAGGGTAGAACACCCCTACTATATCCTAAACCCACTACCATAGAAAACAATTAGCAAAAAACTAACACCAAACCAACAGTCACTTTTCTGTTTTCTGGCCGATAGCGGGAAACGTCGGCGTCAGGTGACTGAAGTGACTGTATAGTATGGAGTAAAGTAATCTTAAAACAAACGCGTAACCACACATAGCAGCCAAAACAGAAGGTGTTTCTAGTCTCACACTACGATTGGACAATACGTAGGCGTTTCCCTCTAGACACTCTGGATTGGCTGGTCGTTAAGCTACAGACCGGTATATAAGGCCACACACGCTTGAGCTTCGGCTTAAACATTTTGACATTGTAAAGTACAGCATTGAGAAAGGCTATGGATTAGCCGAAACGCGTTTGTTTTAAGATTACCTTACTCCATACTATACAGTCACTTCAGTCACCTGACGCCGACGTTTCCCGCTATCGGCCAGGAAACAGAAAAGTGACTGTTGGTTTGGTGTTAGTTTTTTGCTAATTGTTTTCTATGGTAGTGGGTTTAGGATATAGTAGGGGTGTTCTACCCTATTTTAACCTTAAATATTAAAGTATATAATTTTTATATTTACTATTACTATTATCTAGTAAGGATGAGTGCTATTTAAGCCCCTGTCTTTTCTGTCTCTCCTTTGTTAATATTAATTTAAAAGGGACAGCACCGGAATCTGTGTTACAGATTCTTTTTTCCTTACTTAGCAGACGTGTGTAGTGCCAGTTAACATTTCTTCTAAACCCCAAACAGCTCCCCATCCGGATAGGCTTGCGTCCGTAGTCACAATCTCCCAGGATGGTCTTAAAAAGCATGTCTCTCGAGACAGATGATCTGGACAGAGCCACCAAGAGAGCGATTCTCTCGACCGGCTGTCTAATACAATCTGTTAAGACAGATCTGAATGATTGCCGTTCCACTGCCTCAGCATGCACAGTTGTAAAGGTCTGAGACGGAACTTGGCAAAAGGAATTATGTCCATGCAGGACACCATGAGACCAATCACCTCCATAAACTGAGCCACAGAGGGACTCAAGGAGATCCGAAGGGAAGACATGCAGAAGTTAGCTTGCAACGTCTCTGGTCTGTTAGAATATGGAGTATGGATATGGAGTCTATTAAAGTACCCAGGAATTCCACCCTGGTACTTGGGATAAGAGAACTCTTTTCCAAGTTTATCTTCCATCCATGTGATCGAAGAAGACTGAGAATGGACTACGAGAATTCTTCTGCAAAACAAAAGGATGGTGCTTGCACCAGAATATTGTCGAAGTATGGGGCTACTGCAATACCCTGAGTTCTGGCAATGACTAGAAGAGCCCCCAGAACCTTCATAAAGATTCTTGGAGCAGTAGCTAGGCCAAATGGAAGGGCAATGAACTAGAAGTGCTGGTCCAGGAATGCAAACCTCAGGAACTGAAAGTTTTCCCTGTGGATTGGAACATAAAGGTAAGCGTCCTTCAGATCTATAGTGGTCATAAACTGGCCTTCCTGAATTAAAGGAAAGATGGACCTTATCGTCTTCATCTTGATGGAAGGGACACTGAGAAATTTGGTAAAGCACTTTAGGTCCAGAATTGGGCGGAAAGTTCCCTCTTTCTCTGGGACCACGAAAAGGTTTCAATAAAACCCCAAACCTCTTTCTTCGATAGACACTAGGACAACAACTCCTAAGGAGGATAGATCTTGAACGCACCCTAGAAAGACATCACTCTTTTCTGGTCTGGTAGACAGATTCGAGAGAAAAAATCTGACCCTTGGCGGATGAGATTTGAAGCCTATCTTGTATCCCTGAGATACCACATCTAGGACCCACAGATCCTGTACGTCCTTGAACCAGGCGTCTGAAAAAAGAGACAGTCTGCCCCTACACGATCCGAACCCGGATCAGGGGCCGTCCCTTCATGCCACTTTGTTTTCGGCTGGCTTCTTATTCTGCTTGGATTTATTCCAGGACTGAGCCAGCTTCCAAGTACTCTTGGGTTGCTCTGGCTTGGAGGAGGCTTGTTGTCGTTGGGATTTATCAGAATGAAAGGAAAGACAATTAGAAGATTGTCTTCCCTTAGACTTGTTCTTCTTATCTTGCGGTAGGAAGGCACCCTTGCCTCCGGTAACTGTAGAAATAATGGAGTCCAGGCCTGGATCAAATAAAATCTTTCCCTTGAAGAGGGAAGAGAAAAGAGTCTGGACTTAGATGTCATATCCGCAGACCAAGACTTCAACCAGAGCACCCGGCGGGCTAGGACCGCAAAGCCAGAGGCCTTTGCTTTTAGGCAAATAATTTCCATGTTTGCATCAATGATAAATGAATTAGCAATTCTCAGAGCTTTAATTCTGTCTTCAATATCTCCGAGGGGAAACTCCACCTCAATGAGTCCCGACAAAGAGTCGCACCAGTAGGTAGCCACTCCGGCAACCGCAGCCACCGGTTGAAACAAAAATCCTGTATGTTGAAACATCTTTCTCAGATTTCCATTTTCTTAACCATCGGCTCTCTAAACAATGAACTATCCTCAAGAGGTATAGTAGTACGTTTAGCAAGCGTAGAGATAGCACCAGCCACCTTAGGAATGGAGCCCCACAAATCCAGTTGAGAGTCCGGAAACAACTTTTTAAAAGTAGACGAGGGGGAAAAGGAAGAACCAAATCTTTCCCATTCGTTCTTAAAGGATTACTTTCTGTTATAATTTTTAAGATAAACAACTAACATATTAAAGTTAATAAACATTAATTAAAACCTACTGACCTATATTTTCTCCAAAACGAAGTTTCATAACGTTCTAAAAGTTATATCTTTTATTCGCCGATGATGTCACGTTATCCTGCCCACTATTTTCAGCACTGAGTGTTCAAAATACTTAAACCAATAACTTTGTGTTTAAAGCGCCATTTTGAAACCTAGGTATTGTAAACGGATTGGTACAGAGCAAAGGATACCCACGGAGTGGGTTTGGAAAACAATTAAATTTGCAGACAAGATTTCTGATATACGGTAGAGATATGTTAATGAAATGCTATTGATAAAAAGCGTATTTGGGGTAGTTAGTAACAGGCATAGAAAATATTTACTTACAGTGGCCCTTTAATAATGTTCGCCATCTTAATCGGCACAGGAAAAGTCAAAGAAACTTTCCTGTCTTCATAAACTCTGTCTAATTTAGGTATCATAGGTTCTTGAGGAAGCGCGGTCTTTGGAACCTCTAACGTATACAGAACCTCCTTTAATAAAAAAACACAAGTGCTCAATTTTAAATCTAAAGGATTAAGAAAAAACAGAGGGGCGCCTCATGTGTAATATCATCAGGGGTGTGTAAAAACACAATGTGATAAGAGTCAAGTGGGTACTCACATATTCGTGGAGCACACCAATGTGCTGGTAGGTGCAGGCTGTAGATTTTATAGGTGTAACAGCTCACCCACAACTAGGATTTCCCATATGCTGCAGGGAAGGGATAAAGTATAGACAAAGAAGGCACTATATGTGCAGGTCATAAAGAGTTCAGTTGTATCAACTTTGTAAAAAGCCACATGGGTACTCACATGTTAACCAAGCACACTCATGTGCTAGTAGAAGCAGGCTGGCAGATTTGAGGATAGGTGTGAAAGCTCACCCCAAGGAGGGATCTCCCAATAAGCAATGTTCAAATGCAGAGGTATTAGAATGATTCAGCTCCCATATGGTAACAGTGAATGCAGGTAAATAGGTAGGTAATGTATATCCACTCGAAATAATTTTTCATAAAAATTTAGTATTTATTAAAAACAAATTAAAAAACAAAAAAGGAAATTTATGCTTACCTGATAAATTTATTTCTTTTACGATATGACGAGTCCACGGATTTCATCCTTACTTGTGGGATTAAACCTCCTGTTAGCAGGAAGTGGCAAAGAGCACCATAGCAGAGCTGTATATATATAGCTTCTCCCTTACCTCCCCCTCCAGTCATTCGACCGAAGTTAGGAAGAGAAAGGAAAAGCCAAAGGTGAAGAGGTGACTGAAGTTTAATAAAAATAAGTACATACCTGTCTTAGAAATGACAGGGTGGGCAGTGGACTTGTCATATCGTAAAAGAAATACATTTATCATGTAAGCATAAATTTCCTTTTCTTTTACAAGATATGACGAGTCCACAGATTTCATCCTTACTTGTGGGATACAATACCAAAGCTACAGGACACGGATGAAAGGGAGGGACAAGACAGGAACCTAAACGGAAGGAAGCCACAGCATTGGTAGAATGAGCCGTAATTCTTTCAGGAGGCTGCTGTCCCGCAGTTTCATATGCCAGACGGATGATACTCTTCAGCCAAAAAGAAAGAGAGGTAGCCGTAGCTTTCTGGCCCCTACGCTTTCCAGAAAAAAACAACAAATAATGCAGATGATTGACGAAATTCCTTAGTCGCCTGCAAGTAAAACTAAAGGGCACGGACAACGTCCAAGTTATGCAACAGATGCTCCTTCCTAGAAGAAGGGTTAGGACATAAAGAAGGAACAACAATTTCCTGATTAATATTCTTATTAGAAAAAACCTTAGTAAGGAAACCAGGTTTGGTACGTAAAAACCACCTTATCAGAATGGAAGATAAGATAAGGCGAGTCACATTGTAACGCTGAAAGCTCAGAAACTCTACGAGCAGAAGAAAACAGAATTTATGTTTACCTGATAAATTACTTTCTCCAACGGTGTGTCCGGTCCACGGCGTCATCCTTACTTGTGGGGATATTCTCTTCCCCAACAGGAAATGGCAAAGAGCCCAGCAAAGCTGGTCACATGATCCCTCCTAGGCTCCGCCTACCCCAGTCATTCGACCGACGTTAAGGAGGAATATTTGCATAGGAGAAACCATATGGTACCGTGGTGACTGTAGTTAAAGAAAATAAATTATCAGACCTGATTAAAAAAACCAGGGCGGGCCGTGGACCGGACACACCGTTGGAGAAAGTAATTTATCAGGTAAACATAAATTCTGTTTTCTCCAACATAGGTGTGTCCGGTCCACGGCGTCATCCTTACTTGTGGGAACCAATACCAAAGCTTTAGGACACGGATGAAGGGAGGGAGCAAATCAGGTCACCTAAATGGAAGGCACCACGGCTTGCAAAACCTTTCTCCCAAAAATAGCCTCAGAAGAAGCAAAAGTATCAAACTTGTAAAATTTGGTAAAAGTGTGCAGTGAAGACCAAGTCGCTGCCCTACATATCTGATCAACAGAAGCCTCGTTCTTGAAGGCCCATGTGGAAGCCACAGCCCTAGTGGAATGAGCTGTGATTCTTTCGGGAGGCTGCCGTCCGGCAGTCTCGTAAGCCAATCTGATGATGCTTTTAATCCAAAAAGAGAGAGAGGTAGAAGTTGCTTTTTGACCTCTCCGTTTACCGGAATAAACAACAAACAAGGAAGATGTTTGTCTAAAATCCTTTGTAGCATCTAAATAGAATTTTAGAGCGCGAACAACATCCAAATTGTGCAACAAACGTTCCTTCTTTGAAACTGGTTTCGGACATAGAGAAGGTACGATAATCTCCTGGTTAATGTTTTTGTTAGAAACAACTTTTGGAAGAAAACCAGGTTTAGTACGTAAAACCACCTTATCTGCATGGAACACCAGATAAGGAGGAGAACACTGCAGAGCAGATAATTCTGAAACTCTTCTAGCAGAAGAAATTGCAACTAAAAACAAAACTTTCCAAGATAATAACTTAATATCAACGGAATGCAAGGGTTCAAACGGAACCCCCTGAAGAACTGAAAGAACTAAATTGAGACTCCAAGGAGGAGTCAAAGGTTTGTAAACAGGCTTAATTCTAACCAGAGCCTGAACAAAGGCTTGAACATCTGGCACAGCGGCCAGCTTTTTGTGAAGTAACACAGACAAGGCAGAAATCTGTCCCTTCAGGGAACTTGCAGATAATCCTTTTTCCAATCCTTCTTGAAGGAAGGATAGAATCCTAGGAATCTTAACCTTGTCCCAAGGGAATCCTTTAGATTCACACCAACAGATATATTTTTTCCAAATTTTGTGGTAAATCTTTCTAGTTACAGGCTTTCTGGCCTGAACAAGAGTATCGATAACAGAATCTGAGAACCCTCGCTTCGATAAGATCAAGCGTTCAATCTCCAAGCAGTCAGCTGGAGTGAAACCAGATTCGGATGTTCGAACGGACCCTGAACAAGAAGGTCTCGTCTCAAAGGTAGCTTCCAAGGAGGAGCCGATGACATATTCACCAGATCTGCATACCAAGTCCTGCGTGGCCACGCAGGAGCTATCAAAATCACCGACGCCCTCTCCTGATTGATCCTGGCTACCAGCCTGGGGATGAGAGGAAACGGCGGGAACACATAAGCTAGTTTGAAGGTCCAAGGTGCTACTAGTGCATCCACTAGAGCCGCCTTGGGATCCCTGGATCTGGACCCGTAGCAAGGAACTTTGAAGTTCTGACGAGAGGCCATCAGATCCATGTCTGGAATGCCCCACAGCTGAGTGACTTGGGCAAAGATTTCCGGATGGAGTTCCCACTCCCCCGGATGCAATGTCTGACGACTCAGAAAATCCGCTTCCCAATTTTCCACTCCCGGGATGTGGATAGCAGACAGGTGGCAGGAGTGAGACTCCGCCCATAGAATGATTTTGGTCACTTCTTCCATCGCCAGGGAACTCCTTGTTCCCCCCTGATGGTTGATGTACGCAACAGTTGTCATGTTGTCTGATTGAAACCGTATGAACTTGGCCCTCGCTAGCTGAGGCCAAGCCTTGAGAGCATTGAATATCGCTCTCAGTTCCAGAATATTTATCGGTAGAAGAGATTCTACCCGAGACCAAAGACCCTGAGCTTTCAGGGATCCCCAGACCGCGCCCCAGCCCATCAGACTGGCGTCGGTCGTGACAATGACCCACTCTGGTCTGCGGAATGTCATCCCTCGTGACAGGTTGTCCAGGGACAGCCACCAACGGAGTGAGTCTCTGGTCTTCTGATTTACTTGTATCTTCGGAGACAAGTCTGTATAGTCCCCATTCCACTGACTGAGCATGCACAGTTGTAATGGTCTTAGATGAATGCGTGCAAAAGGAACTATGTCCATTGCCGCTACCATCAACCCGATCACTTCCATGCACTGAGCTATGGAAGGAAGAGGAACGGAATAAAGTATCCGACAAGAGTCTAGAAGTTTTGTTTTTCTGGCCTCTGTCAGAAAAATCCTCATTTCTAAGGAGTCTATTATTGTTCCCAAGAAGGGAACCCTTGTTGACGGAGATAGAGAACTCTTTTCCACGTTCACTTTCCATCCGTGAGATCTGAGAAAGGCCAGGACAATGTCCGTGTGAGCCTTTGCTTGAGGAAGGGACGACGCTTGAATCAGAATGTCGTCCAAGTAAGGTACTACAGCAATGCCCCTTGGTCTTAGCACAGCTAGAAGGGACCCTAGTACCTTTGTGAAAATCCTTGGAGCAGTGGCTAATCCGAAAGGAAGCGCCACGAACTGGTAATGTTTGTCCAGGAATGCGAACCTCAGGAACCGATGATGTTCCTTGTGGATAGGAATATGTAGATACGCATCCTTTAAATCCACCGTGGTCATGAATTGACCTTCCTGGATGGAAGGAAGAATAGTTCGAATGGTTTCCATCTTGAACGATGGAACCTTGAGAAACTTGTTTAGGATCTTGAGATCTAAGATTGGTCTGAACGTTCCCTCTTTTTTGGGAACTATAAACAGATTGGAGTAGAACCCCATCCCTTGTTCTCTTAATGGAACGGGATGAATCACTCCCATTTTTAACAGGTCTTCTACACAATGTAAGAATGCCTGTCTTTTTATGTGGTCTGAAGACAACTGAGACCTGTGGAACCTCCCCCTTGGGGGAAGTCCCTTGAATTCCAGAAGATAACCTTGGGAGACTATTTCTAGCGCCCAAGGATCCAGAACATCTCTTGCCCAAGCCTGAGCGAAGAGAGAGAGTCTGCCCCCCACCAGATCCGGTCCCGGATCGGGGGCCAACATTTCATGCTGTCTTGGTAGCAGTGGCAGGTTTCTTGGCCTGCTTTCCCTTGTTCCAGCCTTGCATTGGTCTCCAAGCTGGCTTGGCTTGAGAAGTATTACCCTCTTGCTTAGAGGACGTAGCACCTTGGGCTGGTCCGTTTCTACGAAAGGGACGAAAATTAGGTTTATTTTTTGCCTTGAAAGGCCGATCCTGAGGAAGGGCGTGGCCCTTACCCCCAGTGATATCCGAGATAATCTCTTTCAAGTCAGGGCCAAACAGCGTTTTCCCCTTGAAAGGAATGTTAAGTAGCTTGTTCTTGGAAGACGCATCAGCCGACCAAGATTTCAACCAAAGCGCTCTGCGCGCCACAATAGCAAACCCAGAATTCTTAGCCGCTAACCTAGCCAATTGCAAAGTGGCGTCTAGGGTGAAAGAATTAGCCAATTTGAGAGCATTGATTCTGTCCATAATCTCCTCATAAGGAGGAGAATCACTGTCGACCGCCTTTATCAGCTCATCGAACCAGAAACATGCGGCTGTAGCGACAGGGACAATGCATGAAATTGGTTGTAGAAGGTAACCCTGCTGAACAAACATCTTTTTAAGCAAACCTAATTTTTTATCCATAGGATCTTTGAAAGCACAACTATCCTCTATGGGTATAGTGGTGCGTTTGTTTAAAGTGGAAACCGCTCCCTCGACCTTGGGGACTGTCTGCCATAAGTCCTTTCTGGGGTCGACCATAGGAAACAATTTTTTAAATATGGGGGGAGGGACGAAAGGAATACCGGGCCTTTCCCATTCTTTATTAACAATGTCCGCCACCCGCTTGGGTATAGGAAAAGCTTCTGGGAGCCCCGGCACCTCTAGGAACTTGTCCATTTTACATAGTTTCTCTGGGATGACCAACTTGTCACAATCATCCAGAGTGGATAATACCTCCTTAAGCAGAATGCGGAGATGTTCCAACTTAAATTTAAATGCAATCACATCAGGTTCAGCTTGTTGAGAAATGTTCCCTGAATCAGTAATTTCTCCCTCAGACAAAACCTCCCTGGCCCCATCAGACTGAGTTAGAGGCCCTTCAGAAATATTAATATCAGCGTCGTCATGCTCTTCAGTATCTAAAACAGAGCAGTCGCGCTTACGCTGATAAGTGTTCATTTTGGCTAAAATGTTTTTGACAGAATTATCCATTACAGCCGTTAATTGTTGCATAGTAAGGAGTATTGGCGCGCTAGATGTACTAGGGGCCTCCTGAGTGGGCAAGACTCGTGTAGACGAAGGAGGGAATGATGCAGTACCATGCTTACTCCCCTCACTTGAGGAATCATCTTGGGCATCATTGTCATTGTCACATAAATCACATTTATTTAAATGAATAGGAATTCTGGCTTCCCCACATTCAGAACACAGTCTATCTGGTAGTTCAGACATGTTAAACAGGCATAAACTTGATAACAAAGTACAAAAAACGTTTTAAAATAAAACCGTTACTGTCACTTTAAATTTTAAACTGAACACCCTTTTTTACTGCAAATGCGAAAAAACATGAAGGAATTGTTCAAAATTCACCAAATTTTCACCACAGTGTCTTAAAGCCTTAAAAGTATTGCACACCAAATTTGGAAGCTTTAACCCTTAAAATAACGGAACCGGAGCCGTTTTGAACTTTAACCCCTTTACAGTCCCTGGTATCTGCTTTGCTGAGACCCAACCAAGCCCCAAGGGGAATACGATACCAAATGACGCCTTCAGAAAGTCTTTTCTAAGTATCAGAGCTCCTCTCACATGCGACTGCATGCCATGCCTCTCAAAAACAAGTGCGCAACACCGGCGCGAAAATGAGGCTCTGCCTATGCTTTGGGAAAGCCCCTAAAGAATAAGGTGTCTAAAACAGTGCCTGCCGATATTATTATATCAAAATACCCAGATAAAATGATTCCTCAAGGCTAAATATGTGTTAATAATCAATCGATTTAGCCCAAAAAAAGTCTACAGTCTTAATAAGCCCTTTTTGAAGCCCTTATTTACAATCGTAATAAACATGGCTTACCGGATCCCAGAGGGAAAATGACAGCTTCCAGCATTACATCGTCTTGTTAGAATGTGTCATACCTCAAGCAGCAAGGGACTGCTCACTGTTCCCCCAACTGAAGTTAATTGCTCTCAACAGTCCTGTGTGGAACAGCCATGGATTTTAGTGACGGTTGCTAAAATCATTTTCCTCATACAAACAGAAATCTTCATCTCTTTTCTGTTTCTGAGTAAATAGTACATACCAGCACTATTTCAAAATAACAAACTCTTGATTGAATAATAAAAACTACAGTTAAACACTAAAAAACTCTAAGCCATCTCCGTGGAGATGTTGCCTGTACAACGGCAAAGAGAATGACTGGGGTAGGCGGAGCCTAGGAGGGATCATGTGACCAGCTTTGCTGGGCTCTTTGCCATTTCCTGTTGGGGAAGAGAATATCCCCACAAGTAAGGATGACGCCGTGGACCGGACACACCTATGTTGGAGAAATAGCAACCAAAAATAAAACCTTCCAAGATAACAACTTAATATCTATGGAATGCATGGGTTCAAATGGAACCCCTTGAAGAACATTAAGAACTAAATTCAAACTCCAGGGTGGAACAATTGGTCTAAACACAGTCTTGATTCTGGTCAGAGCCTGACAAAAAGACTGAACGTCTGGAACATCTGCCAAACGTTTGTGTAGTAAAATTGACCAAGCAGAGATTTGTCCTTTTAATGAACTTGCTGATAACCCTTTCTCCAATCCTTCTTGGAGAAAAGACAGAATCCTGGGAATCCTAACTCTACTCCAAGAGTAGCCCTTGGATTCGCATCAATAAAGATATTTACGCCATATCTTATGGTAGATCTTTCTAGTAACAGGCTTACGTGCCTGAATCAAAGTATCAATGACCGAATCAGAGAACCCTCGCTTAGATAAAAAGCGTTCAATTTCCAAGCAGTCAGTTGCAGAGAAACTAGATTCGGATGTTGGATGGGTCCCTGAATGAGAAGGTCCTGCCTCGATGGAAGCTTCCACGGCGGCAGAGATGACATGTCCACTAGATCGGCATCCCAAGTCCTGCGAGGCCACGCAGGCGCGATTAGAATTACTGAAGCCCTCTCCTGTTTGATCCGAGCAATCACCCGGGAAAGGAGAGCAAACGGTGGAAACACATAAGCTAGGTTGAACGACCAAGGCACTGCCAAGGCATCCATTAGTTCAGCCTGAGGATCTATTGACCTGGTTCCCTATCTTGGGAGCTTGGCATTCTGACGAGACGCCATCAGATCCAATTCCGGTCTGCCCCATCTGAGGATCAGAGTGGCAAAGACCTCCGGATGGAGTTCCCACTCCCCCGGATGAAACGTCTGTCTGCTTAAAAAGTCAGCTTCCCAGTTGTCCATTCCTGGGATGTAAATTGCTGACAGATAGCAAGAGTGAGCCTCCGCCCACCAAATTATCTTGGATACTACAGTCATCGCTAAGGAACTCCCTGTTCCTCCCTGATGATTGATGTAAGCTACAGTTGTGATGTTGTCCGACTGAAAGCGGATGAATTTGGCCGAAGCCAACTGAGGCCACGCCTAAAGCTCATTGAATATTGCTCTCAATGCTAGAATATTGATTGGAAGAGACTCCAACTGAGTCCACACACCCTGAGCCTTCAGAGAATTCCAGACTGCACCCCAACCCAGAAGGCTGGCGTCCGTTGTCACTATCACCCATGAGGGTCTGCGGAAGCATGTCCCTTGGGACAGATGATCCGGCGACAACCACCAAAGAAGAGTCTCTTGTCTCCTGATCCAGATCTATCTGAGGAGACAAATTTGCATAATCTGCATTCCACTGCCTAAGCATGCTCAGTTGTAGTGGTCTGAGATGAAAACGAGCAAACGGAATTATGTCCATTGCCGCCACCATCAATTACCTCCATGCACTGAGCCACTGATGGCCGAGGATTGGACTGAAGAGCTTTGCATGTATTCAGAATCTTTAACTTTCTGACCTCAGTCAAGAAAATTTTCATAGATATGGAATCTATTAGAGTTCCCAATAAGGGAACCCTTGTCTGTGGAATTAATTAACTCTTTTCTAGATTCACCTTCCACCCGTGAGTCCTCAGAAAGGACAGAACCATGTCTGTATGAGACTTTGCCAGATGGTAAGATGACGCCTGGATCAGAATATCGTCCAGATAAGGCGCCACTGCAATGCCCGCGGCCTGAGAACCGCCAGAAGTGACCCTAGAACCTTTGTGAAGATCCTGGGTGCTGTGGCCAACCCTAAGGGAAGAGCCACAAACTGAAAATGTTTGTCCAGAAAGGCAAACCTTAGGAACTGGTGATGATCCTTGTGGATAGGAATATGAAGATATGCATCCTTCAAGTCCACGGTAGTCATATATTGACCACCCTCCTGGATCAATGGTAGAATTGTTCGAACAGTCTCCATCTTGAAGGATGGGACTCTGAGAAACTTGTTTAGACTTTTCAGATCTAAAATATGTCAAAACATGCCCTCTTTATTGGGGACCACGAAAAGATTTGAGTAAAACCCCTGCCCCTGTTCCAGTATTGGAACGGGACGAATTACTCCCATAGTAGAGGTCTTTTACACAACGTAAGAACGCCTCTCTTTATATCTGGTCTACAGACATTCGTGAAAGAAGAAACCTCCCCCTTGGGAGAGAACTTTTGAACTCCAGTTGATACCCTTGAGACACGATTTCCAGTGTCCAAGGATCCTGAACATCTCTTACCTAAGCCTGGGCAAAGAGAGAAAGTTTGCCCCTACTAGATCCGGTCCCGGATGTCTTGGTAGCAGCAGCGGGCTTCTTGGGTTGTTTACCCTTGTTCCAAGCCTGGTTGGGTCTCCAGACGGACTTGGGCTGAGCAAAATTCCCTTCCTGTTTGGCGGAAGAAGAGGAAGAAGAGGGGACTCCTTTAAAGTTCCGAAAGGAACAAAAAACAGAATTTATGCTTACCTGATAAATTACTTTCTCTTGCGGTGTATCCAGTCCACGGATTCATCCTTTACTTGTGGGATATTCTCATTCCCTACAGGAAGTGGCAAAGAGAGCACACAGCAAAGCTGTCCATATAGCTCCCCGTCTAGCTCCACCCCCCAGTCATTCGACCAAAGGTTAGGAAGAAAAAGGAGAAACCATAGGGTGCAGTGGTGACTGTAGTTTAAACAAAAAATTTTTTACCTGACTTAAATGCCAGGGCGGGCCGTGGACTGGATACACCGCAAGAGAAAGTAATTTATCAGGTAAGCATAAATTCTGTTTTCTCTTGCAAGGTATATCCAGTCCACGGATTCATCCTTTACATGTGGGATACCAATACCAAACCTTTAGGACACGGATGAAGGGAGGGAACAAGACAGGTACCTTAAATGGAAGGCACCACTGCTTGCAAAGCCTTTCTCCCAAAAATAGCCTCAGAAGAAGCAAAAGTATCGAATTTGTAAAATTTGACAAAAGTATGCAGTGAAGACCAAGTCGCTGCCTTACAAATCTGTTCAACAGAAGCCTCATTTTTGAAAGCCCATGTGGAAGCCACTGCTCTGGTAGAATGAGCAGTAATTCTTTCAGGAGGCTGCTGGCCAGCAGTCTCATAGGCCAAACGGATGATGCTTTTCAGCCAAAAGGAAAGAGAGATAGCAGTCGCTTTCTGACCTCTCCTCTTACCAGAATAGATAACAAACAAAGAAGATGTTTGTCTGAAATCCTTAGTTGCTTGTAAATAGAACTTTAAAGCACGAACTACAACAAGATTGTGTAATAGACGTTCCTTCTGCGAAGATGGATTAGGACACAGAGAAGGAACAACTATTTCCTGGTTAATATTCTTGTTAGAAACAACTTTAGGAAGAAAACCAGGCTTGGTACGCAAAACTACCTTATCTGCGTGGAACACCAGGTAAGGTGAATCACACTGTAAGGCAGATAATTCTGAAACTCTTCTAGCAGAAGAGATAGCTATCAAAAACAAAACTTTCCAAGATAACAACTTAATGTCTATGGAATGTAAAGGTTCAAACGGAACCCCTTGAAGAACTGAAAGAACTAGATTCAAACTCCATGGCGGAGCCACAGGTTTATAGACAGGCTTGATTCTGACTAAAGCCTGAGCAAACGCTTGAACGCCTGGTACCTCTGCCAGACGCTTGTGTAACAGGATAGACAAAGCAGATATTTGTCCTTTTAAGGAACTAGCTGACAATCCTTTCTCCAATCCTTCTTGGAGAAAAGACAATATCCTGGGAATCCTAATCTTACTCCATGATTAACCCTTGGATTCACACCAACAAAGATATTTCCGCCATATCTTATGGTAGATTTTCCTGGTGACAGGCTTTCTAGCCTGAATCAGAGTATCTATAACTGAATCAGAGAACCCACGCTTTGATAGAATTAAGCGTTCAATCTCCAAGCATTCAGACGTAGAGAAACTAAATTTGGATGCTTGAACGGACCCTGTATCAGAAGATCCTGCCTCATTGGCAATGTCCATGGTGGGACAGATGACATGTCCACTAGGTCTGCATACCAAGCCCTGCGTGGCCACGCAGGCGCGATCAGAATCACCGAAGCCTTCTCCTGCTTGATTCTGGCAACCAGACGTGGGAGGAGAGGAAACGGTGGAAAAACATAAGCCAGATTGAAGGACCAAGGCGCTGCTAGAGCATCTAACAATACCGCCTTGGGATCCCAGGACCTGGACCCGTAGAGAGGAAGTTTGGTGTTCTAACGGGACGCCATCAGATCCAACTCTGGAGTGCCCCAAAGCTGAGTCAGCTGGGCAAATGCCTCCGGGTGGAATTCCCACTCCCCCGGGGGAAAAGTCTGACGACTTAAAAAATCCGCCTCCCAGTTGTCTACTCCTGGGATGTGAATTGCTGAGAGATGGCAGGAGTGATCCTCCGCCCACCTGATTATTTTGGTTACTTCCGTCATTGCTAGGGAACTCTTTGTTCCCCCCTGATGATTGACGTAAGCTACAGTCGTGATGTTGTCCGACTGAAATCTGATGAATTTGGCCGCAGCTAGTTGAGACCATGCCTGAAGAGCGTTGAATATCGCCCTCAGTTCCAGAATGTTTATCGGGAGAAGAGTTTCTTCCCAAGACCATAAGCCCTGAGCTTTCAGGGAGTCCCAGACCGCACCCCAGCCTAACAGACTGGCGTCGGTCGTTACAATGGTCTGAGGTGTATCCGAGCAAAAGGGACTATGTCCATTGCCGCTACCATTAGTCCGATTGTCTCCATGCACTGAGCTACAGATGGCCGAGGAATGGAATGAAGAGCTCGGCAAGTAGTTAACAGTTTTAACTTTCTGACCTACGTCAGAAATATTTTCATTTCTACCAAGTCTATCAGGGTTCCTAGGAATGGAACTCTTGTGAGGGGGGGAGAGAGAACTCTTTTTTACGTTCACCTTCCACCCGTGAGACCTCAGAAAGGCCAATACGATCTCCGTGTGAGACTTGGTTCTTTGGAAAGTCGACGCCTGAATTAAGATGTCGTCTAAGTAAGGCGCCACTGCTATGCCCCGCGGTCTTAGAACCGCCAGGAGGGACCCTAGCACCTTTGTGAAAATTCTGGGAGCAGTGGCCAACCCGAAAGGAAGAGCCACAAACTGATAATGCTTGTCCAGAAAGGCGAACCTGAGAAACTGGTGATGATCTTTGTGGATAGGAATATGCAGATACGCATCCTTTAGATCCACGGTAGTCATATATTGACCCTCCTGGATCATTGGTAAGATTGTCCGAATGGTGTCCATCTTGAATGATGGGACTCTGAGGAATTTGTTTAGAATTTTGAGATCCAGGATTGGTCTGAAAGTTCCTTCTTTTTTGGGAACCACAAACAGGTTTGAGTAAAACCCCAGTCCTTGTTCTACAATTGGAACTGGGTGGATCACTCCCATTGTAAGTAGATCTTCTACACAGCGTAAAAACGCCTCTTTCTTTGTCTGATCTGTAGACTGACGAGAAATGTGGAACCTTCCCCTTGGAGGAGAGTACTTGAATTCTAGAAGGTATCCCTGGGCTACAATCTCTAATGCTCAAGGATCGTGTACATCTCTTGCCCAGGCCTGAGCAAAGAGAGAGAGTCTGCCCCCTACTAGATCCGGTCCCGGATCGGGGGCTACCCCTTCATGCTGTCTTGGTGGCAGCTGCAGGCTTTTTGGCCTGTTTACCCTTATTCCAGCCCTGGTAAGGTTTCCAGGTTGCCTTGGGCTGTGAAGCGTTACCCTCTTGATTTGCAGCCGGAGAGGATGAAGCGGGGCCGTTCCTGAAATTGCGAAAGGAACAAAAATTAGCTTTGTTCTTTGTTTTAAAGGCTTTGTCCTGAGGGAGAGCATGGCCTTTTCCCCCGGTGATATCTGAAATAATCTCTTTCAATTCAGGCCCGAAGAGGGTCTTTCCTTTGAAAGGAATGTTCAAAAGCTTGGATTTAGACGACACATCGGCCGACCAGGACTTTAGCTATAGCTACCTGCGCGCCAAAATGGCGAAACCTGAATTTTTCGCCGCTAACTTAGCTATTTGGAAAGCAGCGTCAGTGATAAAAGAATTAGCTAGCTTTAGAGCCTTAATTCTATCCATAATTTCCTCATATGAGGTCTCCGTCTGGAGCGAGTCTTCCAGCGCCTCAAACCAGAAAGCAGCTGCAGTAGTTACAGGAATAATGCAGGCAATAGGTTGGAGAAGAAAACCTTGTTGAACAAAAATTTTCTTAAGTAACCCCTCTAATTTCTTATCCATAGGGTCTTTAAAAGCACAACTGTCTTCAATTGGTATGGTTGTGCATTTAGCAAGTGTAGAAATAGCCCCCTCCACCTTAGGGACCGTCTGCCACGAGTCCCGCACAGGGTTAGGTATGGGGAACATTTTCTTAAAAACAGGAGGGGGAGCAAAGGGAACACCTGGTCTATCCCACTCCCTAGTAACGATATCCGCAATCCTCTTAGGGACCGGAAACGTATCCGTGTAAACAGGGACCTCTAGGTACTTGTCCATTTTACACAATTTCTCTGGGATCACCAAAGGGTCGCAGTCATCCAGAGTAGCTAATACCTCCCTAAGCAAAACGCGGAGGTGTTCTAGTTTAAATTTAAAAGCCAATGTATCTGAATCTGTCTGAGGAGGAACCCTTCCTGAATCAGAGACTTCTCCCTCAGACATCAAATCCCTCGCTCCCACTTCAGAGCGTTGTGAGGGTATATCGGATATGGCTACCAAAGCGTCAGAATGCTCATAATCTGTTCTTAAAATGGAGCTATCACGCTTTGCGGGTATCACAGGCAGTTTAGATAAGAAGGCTGTAAGAGAATTATCCATGACTGCCGCTAAGTCTTGTAATGTAAAAGAGTTAGACGCACTAGAGGTACTAGGCGTTGCTTGCGCGGGCGTAACTGGTTGTGACACTTGGGGAGAGGCAGACGGGCTACCCTCGTTACCTTCAAACTGAGAATCATCTTGGGCCACATTTTTAAGTGCAACAATATGATCTTTAAAGTGTATAGACATATTAGTGGGACACATTCTGAAAGGGGGTTCCACCATGGCTTCTAAACACATTGAACAAGGATTTTCCTTAGTGTCAGACATGTTTAATAGACTAGTAATATTTACAAGCAGGCTTGGAAATCACTTTAATCAAATAAAAAACACAATTTGAAAAAAAGTTACTGTGCCTTTAAGAGGTAAAAAGAGCACACAATTTTACAAAACAGTGAAAAATGCAGCAATTCTCCTGAAATTTTCACAGTATGTACCTAAAGCTTTAATAAGATTGCACCCCTTAATGCCCAAACCGGAGCAGCCTAAAGCCAACACCCGGTTAAAAATAGTACAGCACCTTGCCACAGCCTTGCTGTGGCCCTACCTGCCCTTAGGGATCAGATTTGGGGGAATATAGCTTCTATAAGGCCCTCAAACAGCAGCAGGACCCTCCATGTGAAGCAGCATGAACTTCTCTGCAATTCTAACTGCGCATCTGAGGCGTGAAATTAGGCCCCTCCCACTCTACTCCGGAGTTGTGAGGCCTAGTAAATCACTCTTAAGTGACTAAAAACCAGCCATGTGGGTAATAACCCCAGAAAGAACCCCAAAAGGACTTTCAAAGTGTTTACAAACGATTGCCCTGAATCAGTGTCAACCAGCATAATTAGCCCTGTTATGTAAGCATTCAATTCCTTACTAAGTCTGTGAACATAGCTTACCCTCCCCTCATGGGGATATTGTCAGTCTCTTCTAGCATTATCTCAGTCTTGCCTAGAAATAAATGACTGAACATACCTCATTGCGGATTACCCTGCAAACCGTTCCCCCCAAATTAAGTTTTCTGGTACTCCTCAGTCCTGTGTGGGAACAGCAGTGGATTTTAGTTACAAAATGCTAAAATCATTTTCCTCTCAGTAGAAATCTTCATCACTTTTCTGCTAGAGAGTAAATAGTACAAACCGGTACCATTTAAAATAAACTTTTGATTGAACATAAAAAAAACTACAATTCTAACACCACATTCACTTTACCATCCCGTAGAGAGACCCTAGTGCTTAGAGCCGGCAAAGAGAATGACTGGGGGGTGGAGCTAGAGGGGGAGCTATATGGACAGCTTTGCTGTGTGCTCTCTTTGCCACTTCCTGTAGGGAATGAGAATATCCCACAAGTAAAGGATGAATCCGTGGACTGGATACACCTTGCAAGAGAAATTATTTTGTTTACCCCTCAGTTTAGTAATTCTATCCTGAGGTAGGAGATGACCCTTACCTCCCGTAATGTCAGAAATTATTTCTTTCAAGTCAGGCCCGAATAGGGTTTTTCCCTTGAAAGAAATAGCCAAAAGCTTTGACTTAGATGACACATCAGCAAATCATGATTTTAACCATAACGCTCTACGCGCTAAAACGGCAAATCCAGCATTCTTAGCTGCCAATTTGGCAATCTGAAAGGCAGCATCTGTAATAAAAGAATTAGCCAGCTTAAGAGGCTTAATTCTATCTAAAATATCCTCTAAAGGAGTCTCAGTCTTAAGAGACTCTTCTAAGGCATCAAACCAGAAGGCCGCCGCAGTGGTAACTGGTACAATGCAGGCCGTCGGCTGTAAAAGGAAACCCTGATGAATAAATAACTTTTTTAGGAGACACTCCAATTTCTTATCCATAGGGTCTTTGAAAGCACAACTGTCCTCAATAGGAATAGTTGTACGTTTAGCCAGGGTAGATTATAGCTCCCTCCACCTTAGGGACTATTCGCCAAGAGTCCCGAACAGTGTCAGATATGGGATACATTTTCTTAAAATTAGGAGAAGGTGAGAACGGGATACCTGGTCTGTCCCATTCCCTCTTAATAATCTCTGAAATTCTCTTAGAAACCGGAAAAACATCAGTGTAAGCAGGTACCTCTAAGTATTTGTCCATTTTACACAATTTCTCTGGTGGTACCACAATAGAGTCACAGTCATCCAGAGTCGCTAAAACCTCCCAAAGTAACAGGCAAAGGTGTTCAAGCTTAAATTTAAAGGACATGACGTCCGAATCCGACTGAGGTAACACACTTCCCGAAATGGAAAGTTTCCCCTCAGACAGAATTTCCCTGACCCCCAAATCAGATCCCTGTGAGGGTACATCGGAAATGGCTAACAAAGCATCAGATGACTCAGTATTCAAATTGACTTCTGTCCTGCTACGTTTGCCCTGTAACACTGGCAACTTAGATAATACCTCTGTAAGGGTAGATGACATAACTGCAACCATATCCTGCAGAGTAAATCGCATCGCTTGGGTGGGCGTTAAAGGTTGTGACGCTTGGGAAGAATTTGGTGGCATACCCTGATTCTCCTCAGACTGAGAATTATCCTTTGACACACTTTCCTTAAATAAAATCTGCTCTTTACATTGTAAGGCCCTTTCAGTACATGAGGGACAAAAAGTAAGAGGGGGTTCCACAGTGGCATCTTAACACATAGAGCAAGTAGTTTCCTCAAGTTCGGACATGTTAAACAGACTAGCAATAATAGTCGTTCTTTACTTGATATATTGTACTCTGAAGTCAAAACACAAATATTAAAAAATATTGAACCAAAAAGTGTACTGCGCCTTTAAATAATAAAAGAGCAACAATTTTTCGGTTATTAGACAAAAAGACGTTTTCAGCAATGAAAATTGCCCCTATATGCTAAAATTAGCTTAACTATATTGCACCACTTGTTAGGATATATTATATATAAAATTATATTAACTTTGTCAGATATATCATATACATCAATATATTATACAATTTGGCCCCTGCACCTCGCCACAGCTCTGCTGTGGCGCCTACCTGCCCCCAGATCACACTGAAGGAACGTTCTGAGCCTCTCTGTCCTCTACGATTTACAAACAGAGCTAGGCCCCACCGGAGCCTCAGGATCTTGCTACCGATCTGGAAAACACACTGCGCGTCTGAGCGCGCAAAATTAGGCCCTGCCCAACGTGGGCGTAACCACGTGGGTAGAGAGAAAAAAAAAAAACATGTCGGTCCTCCATATATCAGCCATGTGCCCCACAAGATACACACTCTGCGCAATACGCACCTCTCAGTGCAAAACATATAACGAAAACATAATTTATGTAAGAATTTACCTGATAAATTAATTTCTTTCATATTGGCAAGAGTCCATGAGCTAGTGACGTATGGGATATGCCAAACCTCAAAATGCCTATAAATACACCCCCACCACACCCACAATTCATTTTAAGGAATAGCCAAGAAGTGGGGTGATAAGAAAGGAGCGAAAGCATCAACAAGGAATTGGAATAATTGTGCTTTATACAAAAAAATCATAACCACCATAAAAAGGGTGGGTCTCATGGACTCTTGCCAATATGAAAGAAATTAATTTATCAGGTAAATTCTTACATAAATTATGTTTTCTTTCATGTAATTGGCAAGAGTCCATGAGCTAGTGACGTATGGGATATCAAATACCCAAAATGTGGCACTCCACGCAAGAGTCACTAGAGAGGGAGGGATAATAATAAAGACAGCCAATTCCGCTGAAAAATTAATCCACAACCCAAATCAAAAGTTTTAATCTTATAATGAAAAAAACCGAAATTATAAGCAGAAGAATCGAACTGAAACAGCTGCCTGAAGTACTTTTCTACCAAAAACTGCTTCTGAAGAAGAAAAAACATCAAAATGGTAGAATTTAGTAAAAGTATGCAAAGAAGACCAAGTTGCTGCTTTGCAAATCTGATCAACAGAAGCTTCATTCCTAAAAGCCCAGGAAGTAGAAACTGACCTAGTAGAATGAGCCATAATCCTTTGAGGCGGGGATTTACCTGACTCCAAATAAGCATGATGAATCAAAAGCTTTAACCAAGATGCCAAAGAAATGGCAGAAGCCTTCTGACCTTTCTTAGAACCAGAAAAGATAACAAATAGACTAGAAGTCTTTCTGAAATGTTTAGTAGCTTCAACATAATATTTCAAAGCTCTTACCACATCCAAAGAATTTAAAGATCTCTCCAAAGAATTCTTAGGATTAGGACACAATCAAGGGACAACAATTTCTCTACTAATGTTGTTGGAATTCACAACCTTAGGTAAAAATTTAAATGAAGTCCGCAAGACCGCCTTATCCTGATGAAAAATCAGAAAAGGAGACTCGCAAGAAAGAGCAGATAATTCAGAAACACTTCTAGCAGAAGAGATGGCCAAAAGGAACAATACTTTCCAAGAAAGTAATTTAATGTCCAGAGAATGCATAGGCTCAAACGGAGGAGCCTGTAAAGCTTTCAAAACCACATTAAGACTCCAAGGAGGAGAGATTGATTTAATGACAGTCTTAATACGAACCAAAGCCTGAACAAAACAATGAATATCAGGAAGATTCGCAATTTTTCTGTGAAACAGAACAGAAAGAGCAGATTGTCCTTTCGAGGAACTTGCAGACAAACCCTTATCTAAACCATCCTGAAGAAACTGTAAAATTCTAGGAATTCTAAAAGAATGCAAAGAGAATTTATGAGAACACCATGAAATGTAAGTCTCCCAAACTCGGTAATAAATCTTTCTAGACACAGATTTACTAGCCTGCAACATAGTATTAATCACTAAGCGTTCAATCTCCATACCTTCAAATTTAATGATTTGAGATCCTGATGGAAAAAAGGGCATTGAGACAGAAGGTCTGGCCTTAACAGAAGTGGCCAAGGTTGGCAACTGGACATACGAACAAGATCCGCATACCAAAACATGTGAGGCCATGCTGGAGCCACCAGAAGTACAAACGAACACTATTATGATTTTGGAAATCACTCTTGGAAGAACTAGAGGCTTCCGCCTGAGGATCCCTGGACCTGGACAGATACATGGGAAGTTTCCTGTTTAGATGAGAAGCCATCAGATCTATTTCTGGAAGCCCCCACATCTGAACAATCTGAAGAAATACCTCTGGGTGAAGAGACCACTCTCCCGGATGTAAAGTCTGGTGACTGAGATAATCCGCTTCCCAATTGTCTATACCTGGGATATGGACCGCAGAAATTAGACAGGAGCTGGATTCCGCACAAGCAAGTATCCAAGATACTTCTTTCATAGCTTGAGGACTGTGAGTCCCACCTTGATGATTGACATATGCCACAGTTGTGACATTGTCTGTCTGAAAACAAATAAATGGTTCTTTCTTCAGAAGAGGCCAAAACTGAGTAGCTCTGAGAATCGCACGGAGTTCCAAAATATTGATTGGTAATCTCGCCTCTTGAGATTTCCAAACCCCCTGCGCTGTCAGAGATCCCCAGACAGCTCCCCAACCTGAAAGACTTGCATCTGTTGTAATCACAGTCCAGGTTGGACGAACAAAAGAGGCCCCCTGAACTAAACGATGGTGATCTAACCACCAAGTCAGAGATAGTCGAACATTGGGATTTAAGGATATTAATTGTGATATCCTTGTATAATCCCTGCACCATTGATTCAGCATACAAAGCTGAAGAGGTCTCATGTGAAAACGAGCAAAAGGGATCGCGTCCGATGCTGCAGTCATGAGACCTAAAACCTCCATGCACATAGCTACTGAAGGGAATGATTGAAACTAAAGGTTCCAACAAGCTGCAACCAATTTCAGACGTCTCTTGTCTGTTAGAGACAAAGTCATGGATACTGAATCTATTTGGAAACCTAAAAAGGTTACCCTTGTCTGAGGAGTCAAAGAACTTTTTGGTAAATTGATCCTCCAACTATGTTTTTGAAGAAACAACACTAGTTGATTCGTGTGAGATTCTGCAGAACGTAAAGACTGAGGCAAGTACCAAGATATCGTCCAAATAAGGAAACACTGCAATACCCCGCTCTCTTATTACAGAGAGTAGGGCACAGAGAACCTTTGAAAAGATCCTTGGAGCTGTCGCTAGGCCAAAAGGAAGATCAACAAATTGGTAATGCTTGTCTAGAAAAGAGAATCTCAGGAACTGATGGTGATCTGGATGAATCGGAATATAAAGATATGCATCCTGTAAGTCTATTGTGGACATATAATGCCCTTGCTGAACAAAAGGCAGAATAGTCCTTATAGTCACCATTTTGAATGTTGGAATTCTCACAGAAAGGTTCAAAATTTTTAGATCCAGAACTGGTCTGAAAGAATTCTCCTTCTTTGGGACAATGAACAGATTTGAATAAAACCCCAGACCCCGTTCCTGAACAGGAACTGGCACAATTACCCCAGATACCTCCAGGTCTGAAACACACTTCAGGAAAGCCTGAGCCTTTTCTGGGATCACTTGAATGCGTGAGAGAAAGAAACTTCTCACAGGCGGTCTTACTTTGAAACCTATTCTGTATCCTTGAGAAACAATGTTCTGAATCCAATGATTTTGGATTGAATTGATCCAAACATCCTTGAAGAATTTATATCTGCCCCTACCAGCTGAGCTGGAATGAGGGCCGCACCTTCATGCGAACTTGGGGGCTGATTTAGACCTTTTAAATGGCTTGGATTTATTCCAGACTGAAGAAGGCTTCCGATTGGAAACCGTTCCCTTGGGGGAAAGATCAGGTTTCTGTTCCTTATTTTGTCGAAAGGAACGAAAACGGTTAGCAGCCTTAAATTTACCCTTAGATTTTTTATCCTGAGGCAAAAAAGCTCCCTTCCCCCCAGTGACAGTTGAAATAATTGAATCCAACTGAGAACCAAATAACTTATTACCTTGGAAAGAGAGAGATAGCAACATTGATATAGAAGTCATATCAGCATTCCAAGATTTAAGCCATAAAGCTCTTCTAGCTAAAATAGCTAAAGACATATATCTGACATCAATTCTGATGATATCAAAAATGGCATCACAGATGAAATTATTAGCATGTTGAATTAACTTAACAATGCTATACACATTATGATCTGATACTTGTTGCGCTAGGGTTACCAACCAAAAAGTTGAAGCAGCTGCAACATCAGCCAAAGAAATAGCAGGCCTAAGAAGATGACCTGAACATAAATAAGCTTTCCTTAGATAAGATTCAAGTTTCCTATCTAAAGGATTTTTAAAAGAAGTACTATCTGCCGTAGGAATAGTAGTACGTTTAGCAAGAGTAGAGATGGCCCCATCAACTTTGGGGATCTTTTCCCAAAACTCCAATCTATCAGACGGCAAAGGGTACACTTTCTTAAACCTTGAAGAAGGAGTAAAAACAGAATTTATGTTTACCTGATAAATTACTTTCTCCAACGGTGTGTCCGGTCCACGGCGTCATCCTTACTTGTGGGATATTCTCTTCCCCAACAGGAAATGGCAAAGAGCCCAGCAAAGCTGGTCACATGATCCCTCCTAGGCTCCGCCTACCCCAGTCATTCGACCGACGTTAAGGAGGAATATTTGCATAGGAGAAACCATATGGTACCGTGGTGACTGTAGTTAAAGAAAATAAACCATCAGACCTGATTAAAAAAAAAACCAGGGCGGGCCGTGGACCGGACACACCGTTGGAGAAAGTAATTTATCAGGTAAACATAAATTCTGTTTTCTCCAACATAGGTGTGTCCGGTCCACGGCGTCATCCTTACTTGTGGGAACCAATACCAAAGCTTTAGGACACGGATGAAGGGAGGGAGCAAATCAGGTCACCTAAATGGAAGGCACCACGGCTTGCAAAACCTTTCTCCCAAAAATAGCCTCAGAAGAAGCAAAAGTATCAAACTTGTAAAATTTGGTAAAAGTGTGCAGTGAAGACCAAGTCGCTGCCCTACATATCTGATCAACAGAAGCCTCGTTCTTGAAGGCCCATGTGGAAGCCACAGCCCTAGTGGAATGAGCTGTGATTCTTTCGGGAGGCTGCCGTCCGGCAGTCTCGTAAGCCAATCTGATGATGCTTTTAATCCAAAAAGAGAGAGAGGTAGAAGTTGCTTTTTGACCTCTCCTTTTACCGGAATAAACAACAAACAAGGAAGATGTTTGTCTAAAATCCTTTGTAGCATCTAAATAGAATTTTAGAGCGCGAACAACATCCAAATTGTGCAACAGACGTTCCTTCTTAGAAACTGGTTTCGGACACAGAGAAGGTACGATAATCTCCTGGTTAATGTTTTTGTTAGAAACAACTTTTGGAAGAAAACCAGGTTTAGTACGTAAAACCACCTTATCTGCATGAAACACCAGATAAGGAGGAGAACACTGCAGAGCAGATAATTCTGAAACTCTTCTGGCAGAAGAAATTGCAACTAAAAACAAAACTTTCCAAGATAATAACTTAATATCAACGGAATGCAAGGGTTCAAACGGAACCCCCTGAAGAACTGAAAGAACTAAATTGAGACTCCAAGGAGGAGTCAAAGGTTTGTAAACAGGCTTAATTCTAACCAGAGCCTGAACAAAGGCTTGAACATCTGGCACAGCAGCCAGTTTTTTGTGAAGTAACACCGACAAGGCAGAAATCTGTCCCTTCAGGGAACTTGCAGATAAACCCTTTTCCAATCCTTCTTGAAGGAAGGATAGAATCCTAGGAATCTTAACCTTGTCCCAAGGGAATCCTTTAGATTCACACCCACAGATATATTTTTTCCAAATTTTGTGGTAAATCTTTCTAGTTACAGGCTTTCTGGCCTGAACAAGAGTATCGATAACAGAATCTGAGAACCCTCGCTTCGATAAAATCAAGCGTTCAATCTCCAAGCAGTCAGCTGGAGTGAAACCAGATTCGGATGTTCGAACGGACCCTGAACAAGAAGGTCTCGTCTCAAAGGTAGCTTCCAAGGTGGAGCCGATGACATATTCACCAGATCTGCATACCAAGTCCTGCGTGGCCACGCAGGAGCTATCAAGATCACCGACGCCCTCTCCTGATTGATCCTGGCTACCAGCCTGGGGATGAGAGGAAACGGCGGGAACACATAAGCTAGTTTGAAGGTCCAAGGTGCTACTAGTGCATCCACTAGAGCCGCCTTGGGATCCCTGGATCTGGACCCGTAGCAAGGAACCTTGAAGTTCTGACGAGAGGCCATCAGATCCATGTCTGGAATGCCCCACAGCTGAGTGACTTGGGCAAAGATTTCCGGATGGAGTTCCCACTCCCCCGGATGCAATGTCTGACGACTCAGAAAGTCCGCTTCCCAATTTTCCACTCCTGGGATGTGGATAGCAGACAGGTGGCAGGAGTGAGACTCCGCCCATAGAATGATTTTGGTCACTTCTTCCATCGCTAGGGAACTCCTTGTTCCCCCCTGATGGTTGATGTACGCAACAGTTGTCATGTTGTCTGATTGAAACCGTATGAACTTGGCCCTCGCTAGCTGAGGCCAAGCCTTGAGAGCATTGAATATCGCTCTCAGTTCCAGAATGTTTATCGGTAGAAGAGATTCTTCCCGAGACCAAAGACCCTGAGCTTTCAGGGATCCCCAGACCGCGCCCCAGCCCATCAGACTGGCGTCGGTCGTGACAATGACCCACTCTGGTCTGCGGAATGTCATCCCTTGTGACAGGTTGTCCAGGGACAGCCACCAACGGAGTGAATCTCTGGTCCTCTGATTTACTTGTATCTTCGGAGACAAGTCTGTATAGTCCCCATTCCACTGACTGAGCATGCACAGTTGTAATGGTCTTAGATGAATGCGCGCAAAAGGAACTATGTCCATTGCCGCTACCATCAACCCGATCACTTCCATGCACTGAGCTATGGAAGGAAGAGGAACGGAATGAAGTATCCGACAAGAGTCTAGAAGTTTTGTTTTTCTGGCCTCTGTCAGAAAAATCCTCATTTCTAAGGAGTCTATTATTGTTCCCAAGAAGGGAACCCTTGTTGACGGGGATAGAGAACTCTTTTCCACGTTCACTTTCCATCCGTGAGATCTGAGAAAGGCCAGGACAATGTCCGTGTGAGCCTTTGCTTGAAGAAGGGACGACGCTTGAATCAGAATGTCGTCCAAGTAAGGTACTACAGCAATGCCCCTTGGTCTTAGCACAGCTAGAAGGGACCCTAGTACCTTTGTGAAAATCCTTGGAGCAGTGGCCAATCCAAAAGGAAGCGCCACGAACTGGTAATGTTTGACCAGGAATGCGAACCTTAGGAACCGATGATGTTCCTTGTGGATAGGAATATGTAGATACGCATCCTTTAAATCCACCGTGGTCATGAATTGACCTTCCTGGATGGAAGGAAGAATAGTTCGAATGGTTTCCATCTTGAACGATGGAACCTTGAGAAACTTGTTTAAGATCTTGAGATCTAAGATTGGTCTGAACGTTCCCTCTTTTTTGGGAACTATGAACAGATTGGAGTAGAACCCCATCCCTTGTTCTCTTAATGGAACAGGATGAATCACTCCCATATTTAACAGGTCTTCTACACAATGTAAGAATGCCTGTCTTTTTATGTGGTCTGAAGACAACTGAGACCTGTGGAACCTCCCCCTTGGGGGAAGTCCCTTGAATTCCAGAAGATAACCTTGGGAGACTATTTCTAGCGCCCAAGGATCCAGAACATCTCTTGCCCAAGCCTGAGCGAAGAGAGAGAGTCTGCCCCCCACCAGATCCGGTCCCGGATCGGGGGCCAACATTTCATGCTGTCTTGGTAGCAGTGGCAGGTTTCTTGGCCTGCTTTCCCTTGTTCCAGCCTTGCATTGGTCTCCAAGCTGGCTTGGCTTGAGAAGTATTACCCTCTTGCTTAGAGGACGTAGCACCTTGGGCTGGTCCGTTTCTACGAAAGGGACGAAAATTAGGTTTATTTTTGGCCTTGAAAGGCCGATCCTGAGGAAGGGCGTGGCCCTTACCCCCAGTGATATCAGAGATAATCTCTTTCAAGTCAGGGCCAAACAGCGTTTTCCCCTTGAAAGGAATGTTAAGTAGCTTGTTCTTGGAAGACGCATCAGCCGACCAAGATTTCAACCAAAGCGCTCTGCGCGCCACAATAGCAAACCCAGAATTCTTAGCCGCTAACCTAGCCAATTGCAAAGTGGCGTCTAGGGTGAAAGAATTAGCCAATTTGAGAGCATTGATTCTGTCCATAATCTCCTCCAAAGGAGGAGAATCACTATCGACCGCCTTTATCAGATCATCAAACCAGAAACATGCGGCTGTAGCGACAGGGACAATGCATGAAATAGGTTGTAGAAGGTAACCTTGCTGAACAAACATCTTTTTAAGCAAACCTTCTAATTTTTTATCCATAGGATCTTTGAAAGCACAACTATCCTCTATGGGTATAGTGGTGCGTTTGTTTAAAGTGGAAACCGCTCCCTCGACCTTGGGGACTGTCTGCCATAAGTCCTTTCTGGGGTCGACCATAGGAAACAATTTTTTAAATATGGGGGGAGGGACGAAAGGAATACCGGGCCTTTCCCATTCTTTATTAACAATGTCCGCCACCCGCTTGGGTATAGGACCTCTAGGAACTTGTCCATTTTACATAGTTTCTCTGGGATGACCAACTTGTCACAATCATCCAGAGTGGATAATACCTCCTTAAGCAGAATGCGGAGATGTTCCAACTTAAATTTAAATGCAATCACATCAGGTTCAGCCTGTGGAGAAATGTTCCCTGAATCAGTAATTTCTCCCTCAGACAAAACCTCCCTGGCCCCATCAGACTGGGTTAGGGGCCCTTCAGAAATATTATTATCAGCGTCGTCATGCTCTTCAGTATCTAAAACAGAGCAGCCGCGCTTACGCTGATAAGTGTTCATTTTGGCTAAAATGTTTTTGACAGAATTATCCATTACAGCCGTTAATTGTTGCATAGTAAGGAGTATTGGCGCGCTAGATGTACTAGGGGCCTCCTGAGTGGGCAAGACTCGTGTAGACGAAGGAGGGAATGATGCAGTACCATGCTTACTCCCCTCACTTGAGGAATCATCTTGGGCATCATTGTCATTTTCACATAAATCACATTTATTTAAATGAATAGGAATTCTGGCTTCCCCACATTCAGAACACAGTCTATCTGGTAGTTCAGACATGTTAAACAGGCATAAACTTGATAACAAAGTACAAAAAACGTTTTAAAATAAAACCGTTACTGTCACTTTAAATTTTAAACTGAACACACTTTATTACTGCAATTGCGAAAAAACATGAAGGAATTGTTCAAAATTCACCAAATTTTCACCACAGTGTCTTAAAGCCTTAAAAGTATTGCACACCAAATTTGGAAGCTTTAACCCATAAAATAACGGAACCGGAGCCGTTTTGAACTTTAACCCCTTTACAGTCCCTGGTATCTGCTTTGCTGAGACCCAACCAAGCCCAAAGGGGAATACGATACCAAATGACGCCTTCAGAAAGTCCTTTCTAAGTATCAGAGCTCCTCTCACATGCGACTGCATGCCATGCCTCTCAAAAACAAGTGCGCAACACCGGCGCGAAAATGAGGCTCTGCTTATGCTTTGGGAAAGCCCCTAAAGAATAAGGTGTCTATACAGTGCCTGCCGATATCAATATATCAAAATACCCAGATAAAATGATTCCTCAAGGCTAAATATATGTTAATAATGAATCGATTTAGCCCAAATAAAGTCTACAGTCTTAATAAGCCCTTGTGAAGCCCTTATTTACGATCGTAATAAACATGGCTTACCGGATCCCATAGGGAAAATGACAGCTTCCAGCATTACATCGTCTTGTTAGAATGTGTCATACCTCAAGCAGCAAGAGACTGCACACTGTTCCCCCAACTGAAGTTAATTGCTCTCAACAGTCCTGTGTGGAACAGCCATGGATTTTAGTGACGGTTGCTAAAATCATTTTCCTCATACAAACAGAAATCTTCATCTCTTTTCTGTTTCTGAGTAAATAGTACATACCAGCACTATTTCAAAATAACAAACTCTTGATTGAATAATAAAAACTACAGTTAAACACTAAAAAACTCTAAGCCATCTCCGTGGAGATGTTGCCTGTACAACGGCAAAGAGAATGACTGGGGTAGGCGGAGCCTAGGAGGGATCATGTGACCAGCTTTGCTGGGCTCTTTGCCATTTCCTGTTGGGGAAGAGAATATCCCACAAGTAAGGATGACGCCGTGGACCGGACACACCTATGTTGGAGAAAGAGGTACCCAGTCTATTCCATTCTCTAGAAATTACATCTGAAATAGCATCAGGAACTGGAAAAACCTCTGGAATAACTACATGAGGTTTAAAAACTGAATTTAAATGTTTACTAGTTTTAATATCAAGAGGACTAGTCTCCTCCATATCTAATGCAATCAACACCTCTTTCAATAAGGAACGAATATACTCCATTTTAAATAAGTATGAAGATTTGCCAGTGTCAATATCTGAGGCAGAATCTTCTGAACCAGATAGATCCTCATCAGAGATAGATAAATCAGAATGTTGTCGGTCATTTAAAAATTCATCAATTTTATGAGAAGTTTTAAAAGACCTTTTACGTTTATTAGAAGGTGGTATGACAGACAAAGCCTTCTGAATAGAATTAGAAAAATTCTCTCACATTAACAGGAATATCCTGAGCATTAGATGTTGAAGGAATAACAACAGGTAATGGATTACTACTAATGGAAATATTTTCTGCATGTTGTCATGACAACTATCACAAACTACAGCCGGAGGAACAGTTACCACAAGTTTACAACAAATGCACTTAGCTTTGGTAGAACCGACATCAGGCAGCAGGATTCTAATAGTGGATTCTGAAACAGGATCAGATTGAGACATCTTGCAATATGTAAGAGAAAAAATAACATATAAAGCAAAATGATCAATTTCCTTATATGACAGTTTCAAGAATGGGAAAAAATGCAAACAGAATAAGCCTCTGGAAAACAGAAGCAAAAATACATGAAGACTTAAATAATGTCAAAAGTCTGGCGCCAAGTATGACGGCCAAAACTGACAAAAAAAATTTGGCGCCAAAAACGTCTGCAACAAACACGAGCGTCATAGAGGACGCACCTACGTGAAAATTCTCGCCGGAAATGACTAAAATACGTCAACAAATGTAATTCTAGCGCCAAAAAAGTCTTGCGCCAAGAATGGCGCAATAAATTATAGCATTTTGTGCACCCGCGAGCCTAACAGCCCCCAATTTAGAAAAAAGCCAATTTGAAAAATTTCAGGTAAGACATTTTTTTTTTTTTATATGTCATTTCCCAAAATGAAACTGACAGTATGCAAAAAGGAAATATACTGATAAACCTGAATCATGGCAAATATAAGTACAAACATTATATTTAGAACTTTACAATTAAAGTGCCAAACCATAGCTGAGAGTGTCTTAATAAAGGAAAACATACTTACCAAAAGACACTCATCTACATAAAGTAGATAGCCAAACCAGTACTGAAACGAGAATCAGCAGAGGTAATGGTATATAAGAGTATATAGTCGATCTGAAAAGGGAGGTAGGAGATTAATCTCTACGACCGATAACAGAGAACCTATGAAATAGATCCCCGTTAGGATGACCATTGCATTCAATAGGTAATGCTCCCTTCACATCCCTCTGTCATTCACTGCACTCTGAGAGGAACCGGGCTTCAGCATGCTGAGAAGCGCATATCAACGTAGAAATCTAGCACAAACTTACTTCACCACCTCTATAGGAGGCAAAGTTTGTAAAACTGAATTGTGGGTGTGGTGGGGGTGTATTTATAGGCATTTTGAGGTTTGGGAAACGCTGCTCCTCCTGGTAGGAATGTATATCCCATACGTCACTAGCTCATGGACTCTTGCCAATTACATGAGAAAGTCTAACCGCATCTCCCAGCGTCAGCCCACATAATAAATTTAAAGTGACATACCAGCAAACTATTAAATAATCAAAATAACAGGGAATTCCAGGTACACCATTTTCCTATAGTGCATACTGATCACCTCTCCCAAGTTAGGGATATTGTCAGCCTGTTCTGATGTATCAAGTCTACCCAGAAACAAATGACTGAACATACCTCAATGCTGCTTATAGCATGATATCGTTCTCCACACTGAAGATTTTTCTTTACACTACCTTCAGCTGCTCTGTGGGAACCAGTATGGATCTTAGATAACGTTTGCTAAGATCATTAACATCAGGGCAGAAAAAAAAGAAGTCTCCACTCCTTTTAGGATTAAGTGACTGACTATTTCTCCCTGAGAAAAATAGTACTCACTGGCACCATTTTAAAATAAAAAACTTCTTGATTGAAGAATCTAACTAACACCTCACGTTACCTCTTCCTATCACTAACACAGGCAAAGAGAATGACTGGAGGTTGAGGGAAGGGAGGAGCTATATATACAGTTCTGCTGTGGTGCTCTTTGCCACTTGCTGATAACAGGAGGTTTAATCCCACAAGTAAGGATGAAATCCGTGGACTCGTCATATCTTGTAAAAGAAATATAAAAAGTGGAATAGGGGTATTCTAGTATCCCCCTAAACATGCAACGCATTTCTTGGCATAACACGCCGTTTATTCAGGCACATTGTTTACCTTACCACTATCTCTGCTTTATATACCTGTTCCCTAACAAAAATGAACACTATCCTCCCTTTAGGGTTATGTGTTTGCTAATTGATGTAAAACACCTGCTTGTTCTAAGTCTACCTGTGTAATTAGCAAGCATTCAGGTTATATTTCTTGTATTGCAACATTTCCAATATAATCAGTACAAAACATATACATTCCATTATGTTACCCTGTGTGTACACAGAAAAAAAAAAGTAAATTTATGCTTACCTGATAAATTAATTTCTTCTACGATACGACGAGTCCACGGATTACATCCTTACTTGTGGGATTTATCCTCCTGCTAACAGGAAGTGGCAAAGAGCACCACAGCAGAGCTGTATATAAAGCTCCTCCCTTCCCTCCACCTCCAGTCATTCGACCGAAGTTAGGAAGAGAAAGGAAAAGCCAAAGGTGCAGAGGTGACTGAAGTTTATAAAAATATAACAATCTAAATCTGTCTGAAAAATGACAGGGAGAGCCATGGACTCGTATCACAGAAGAAATTAATTTATCAGGTAAGCATAAATTTACTTTTCTTCTACAAGATACGACGAGTCCACGGATTTCATCCTTACTTGTGGGATACAATACCAAAGCTACAGGACACGGATGAAATGGGAGGGATAAGACAGAGACCTAAACGGAAGGCACCACTGCTTGAAGAACCTTTCTCCCAAAAACAGCCTCAGAAGAAGCAAAAGTAAAAAAGAGATATAAAAAAAAGTAAAAAAAAAGTAGAGAGAGACGACCAAGTCGCAGCCTTGCAAATCTGTTCAACAGAAGCATCGTTTTTAAAAGCCCATGTGGAAGCCACAGCCCTAGTAGAATGAGCCGTAATTCTTTCAGGAGGCTGCTGTCCAGCAGTCTCATATGCCAGGCGGATGATACTCTTCAGCCAAAAAGAGGTAGCCGTAGCTTTCTGACCGCTACGCTTTCCAGAAAAAACAATGAATAATGAAGATGATTGACGGAAATTCTTAGTCGCCTGCAAGTAAAACTTCAAGGCACGGACCCCGTCCAAGTTATTTAACAGACGCTCCTTCTTAGAAGGAGGATTAGGACACAAGGAAGGAACAACAATTTCCTGATTAATATTCTTATTTGAAACAACCTTAGGAAGGAATCCAGGTTTGGTACGTAAAACCACCTTATCAGAATGAAAGATAAGATAAGGCGAGTCACATTGTAACGCTGAAAGCTCAGAAACCCTACGAGCAGAAGAAAAAGCAACCAAAATCAAAACTTTCCAAGATAACAATTTAATATCTATGGAATGCATGGGTTCAAACGGAACTCCTTGAAGAACACTAAGGACTAAATTCAAACTCCAGGGGGGAGCAATTGGTCTAAAGACAGGCTTAATTCTGGATAGAGCCTGACAAAAAGACTGAACATCTGCCATGCGTTTGTGTAGCAAAATTGACAAAGAAGAAATCTGTCCCTTTAAGGAACTCGCTGATAACCCTTTCTCCAATCCTTCTTGGAGAAAAGACAGAATCCTGGGAATCCTAACTTTACTCCATGAGTAGCCCTTGGATTCACACCAAAAAAGATATTTACGCCATATCTTATGATAGATCTTTCTAGTGACATGCTTACGTGCCTGAATCAAAGTATCAATGACCGAATCGGAGAATCCCCACTTAGATAAAATCAAGCGTTCAATCTCCAAGCAGTCAGCTGCAGAGAATTTAGATTTGGATATAGGAAAGGTCCTTGAATGAGAATGTCCTGTCTCAATGGAAGTTTCCACGGTGGCAGAGAGGACATGTCCACTAGATCCGCATACCAAGTCCTGCGTGGCCACGCAGGTGCGATCAGAATTACTGAAGCTCTCCCCTGTTTGATCCGAGCAACCACGTGGGGAAGGAGAGGAAACGGTGGAAACACATAAGCTAGGTTGAACGACCAAGGCATCTATCAGTTCGGCCTGAGGATTCCTCGACCTGGATCTGTATCTTGGAAGCTTGGCATTCTGTCGAGATGCCATCAGATCCAATTCCGGTCTGCCCCATTGTAGAATCAGTGAGGCAAATACCTCCCGGATGGAGTTCCCACTCCCCCGGGTGAAAAGCCTGTCGGCTTAAGAAATCCGCTTCCCAGTTGTCTACTCCTGGGATTTAGATTGCTGACAGATAACAAGAGTGGGCCTCCGCCCATCGAATTATCTTGGATACTTCTGTCAACGCTAAGGAACTCCTAGTTCCCCCTTGATGATTGATATAAGCCACAGTCGTGATGTTGTCCGACTGGAATCTGATGAATTTGGCCGAAGCCAACTGAGGCCATGCCTGAAGCGCATTGAATATTGCTCTCAATTCCAGAATAGTGATTGGAAGTAGAGACTCTACCTGAGTCCATACACCCTGAGCCTTCAGGGAATTCCAGATTGCACCCCAGCCCAGAAGGATGGCGTCCGTTGTCACCATCACCCACGAGGGTCTGCGGAAACACGTCCCATGGGACAGATGATCCGGCGACAACCACCAAAGACAAGAGTCTCTGGTCTCTGGGTCCAGATTTATCAGAGGAGATAAATTTGCATAGTCCCCATTCCACTGTCGGAGCATGCACAGCTGCAGTGGTCTGAGATGAAAACGAGCAAACGGAATGATGTCCATTGCCGCTACCATTAATCCAATTACCTCCATACACTGAGCCACTGATGGAGGGCTCGGCAAGTATTCAGAATCTTTGACTTTCTGACCTCCGTCAGAAATATTTTCATGTCTACAGAATCTATCAGAGTTCCACGGACAAGGGTTCCCTTCTTGGGAACTAGTGAACTCTTTTCTAGGTTCACCTTCCATCCGTGAGTTCTCAGAAAGGACAACACTGTGTCTGTATGAGATTTCATCAGATGATAACTTGACGCCTGAATTAAAATATCGTCCTGATAAGGCGCCACTGCTATGCCCCGCGGCCTGAGAACCGCCAGAAGGGACCCTAGGACCTTAGTGAAGATCCTGGGTGCTGTAGCCAAACCAAAGGGAAGAGCCACAAACTGAAAATGTTTGTCCATGAAGGCAAACCTTAGGAACTGATGATGATCCTTGTGGATAGGAATATGAAGGTATGCGTCCTTCAAGTCCACGGTAGTCATATATTGACCCTCCTGGATCAATTGTAAAATTGTTTGGATGGTCTCCATCTTGAAGAATGGAACTCTGAGAAACTTGTTTAGACTCGAGGTCTAAAATAGGTCTGAACGTTCCCTCTTTTTTGGTAACTACGAAAATATTTGAGTAAAATCCCTGTCCCTGTTCTAATCCTGCAACGGGACAAATTACTCCCATAGTAGAGAGGTCTTTAACACTACGTAAGAACGCCTCTCTTTTTATCTGGTTTACAAACAATTGTGAAAGAAGAAAACTCTCTCTTGGGAGAAATTTTTCGAATTCCAGTTGATACCCGTTGGTCACGATTTCCAGTGCCCAGGGGTCCTGAACATCTCTTACCCAAGCCTGGAAAAAGAAAGAAAGTCTGCCCCCTACTAGATCCCGACCCGGATCGGGGGGCGTCCCTTCATGCTGTCTTTGTAACAGCAACGGACTTCTTGGGTTGCTTACCCTTGTTCCAAGTCTGGTTGAGTCTCCAGACGGATTTGGCCCGAGTAAAATTCCCTTCCTGCTTTGTGGAGGAAGAGGAAGCAGAGGGTAGTCCTTTAAAATTTCAAAAAGGAACGAAAATTATTTTGTTTACCCCTCATCTTAACAGGGCGGAACGTGCCCTCCTTCTTTGGACCACAAAAAGGTTGGAATAGTACCCTAGACCCCTTTCTGCAAGAGGTACTGGTATGATAACCCCCGAGAGAGGCAAGATCTCTCACACACTCTAGAAAGGCCTCTCTCTTCTCTGGTCTTGTAGACAGGTTTGACAGGAGGAATCTGCCCTTGTGCGGATCTGAACCCTATCCTGTAACCCTGGGAGACCACTTCTAGAACCCAAGAGTCCTGAACGTCCTGCAACCATGCGTCTGAGAATAGAGATAATCTGCTCCCTACGTGATCCGGAGACCGGTCGGAGGCCGCCCCTTCATGACGATTTCGTCTTGGTGGGCTTCTTGCTCTGCTTAGACTTGTTCCAATATTGAGCCGGCTTCCAAGATCCCTTGGACAGGTCCGCTTTTGCGGTGGGTTGCTGGCACTGGGCCTTGTCTGCACGAAAGGGACGAAAAGTAGATCCCTTAGGCTTAGCATTCTTATCCTGCGGTAGGAAAGTTCCCACGCCTCCCGTAACCGTGGATATGATCGAATCCAATCCTGGACCGAACAGGATCTTTCCTTGAAAACGCAGGGACAACAGCCTCGATTTAGAGAACATGTCCGCAGATCAAGATACCTTAGAATTCAGGCGAATAATTTGCATATTGGCATCACAGATGAAAGAATTGGCGAACTTCAGCGCCTTTAACTTCTCCTGTATCCCGTCGATAGATGTCTCCCCCTCAACCATTTCACACAGGGATTCATACCAATATGACGCAGCTCCAGCAGACGCCGCAACGGCCGCTTCTGGCTGAAAAACAAACCCTGTGTGCTGAAACATCTTTCTCAACAAGTTTTCCAGCTTTTTATCCATGGGCTCTATAAACGACGAACTATCCTCAAGAGGAATAGTCGTCCTCTTCGCGAGTGTAGAGATAGCCCCATCCACCTTAGGGGTGGTCCCCCACAGCTCAAGCTGAGAGTCCGGAACAGGGAACAGTTTTTTAAAGTAGAAGGGGAAAAGGAAGAACCTAATCGCTACCATTGTTTCTTAATAATATTAGCCGTCTTAACGGGAACCGGGAAAGACTGAGGTACTACCCTGTCCTCGTATACCTTGTCAAGCTTAGGAATCGCAGGTTCCTCCGGTATCTTATGTTCTAGTGGTAAGGCATAATTCACTTTCGAAACCGCCGATTCCAGTTGGTCCGCAAAGTCTGACGGCCAACAAATCTCTCCTGAAGGATTAACGGTTGGACCCCGAGGCACTGCATGTGCAATCGGAAATGAATGTAGGGAACGCACAGGCAGACTGCTGTCGTTGGGACTTGTCTGAACGAAAAGGAAGAAAGTTAGAACCCTTAGGCTTAATTTTCTTATCCTGCGGTAGAAATGCAACCTTGCCTCCCGTGACTGTGGATATGATAGTCTAAGCCTGGACCAAAAAGAACCTTTCCCTTAAATGGAAGGGAAAGTAATTTAGATTTGGACGTCATGTCAGCAGACTACGACTTCAACCACAGAGCCCTCCGGGCCAGAACAGGAAGGCCTGATGTCTTGGCATTCAAGCGAATAATCTGAACATTTGCATCACAGATAAAAGAATTAGCTACCCTCAGGGCCTTAATTCTTTCCTGTATCTCATTGAGGGGAGTTTCCACCTCGATCATATATGACAATAGATAGCGGCTCCAGCCACTGCGGCTATAGGCTGAAATAGGAAACCCGTGTGTGGAAAAATCTTTCTTAACAGGGTCTCCAATTTCTTATCCATGGGCTCCTTAAATGACAAACTATACTCGAGTGGGATATCGGTGCGCTTAGCAAGCATGGAGATAGCTCCATCCACCTTAAGGACAGATCCCCACAACTCTATCTGAAAGACAGGAACCGGGAAAAAATTCTTAAAGAAGAAGGGGAGAAAGATGATCTCTCATTCATTCTTAATATTCGCCATCTTTACGGGAACCGGGAAAGTCTGGGGCACTACCCTGTCCTCAAACTTTATCAAGCTTAGGAATAGAAGGTTCCTTGGGTAACTTCGGTTTCGGAACCTCTAGAGTAGCTCACACCTCTTGCACTAAACATCTTGTTCTTTTTAGATATCACTATCTTATCAAGGCATGTGGAACATAGTTGAGCAGGCAGGTATAACGTAGCCTACTCACAATAAACACAGGCATTAGATTTAGGCAAAGTACCCTCTAACGCATCAGAGTCCTCCATAGCTTGCGCCTTTAATATGGACTATAGAAAAAATAAATGGCACCTTTATACCCCAATGGCCAGGGCCCTCACCACCTCCTATGACCCAGGCCCACAGAGAAACCGCTTGCAACCGACGGTCAGGAAGAGAATGAGACCACACCTGGTCACATGGAGTGCCAAGCAGGACCGCCCCTGCAGCCGAGAAAAAGTGCACCAAATTGAACAGGCTGCGCAGTTAATCAAAATGAAAGAAGAACCTGACTGTTCACACATTGCCAGAGCCACATCTCACACATGTCGCAGCAAAACCACAATAAAGCAATCATGTATAAATACCCCCCTGTTCAATAATCTCCTTCAGAAAAAATATTAACCCTTGATTCTATACAGATAAAGGAGCCACACTGTGATCCTGTCTTCTTGCGTTATCATATATGTATAAAAAATGAAACAATCTTACCAGAATCTATGCTGTGGAACAGGAACACGGCCTCTCAAGTTTGACAGTGATGTTGCTTCGCTCCTGACATGTACAACACTGATTGGTTAAGGAGCTGTTAATACAAGTCTGGATAGTTTCGCAGAAAGATTCTACCTGCATCTCCAGATCCTAACATTTGACAATGCTCTCACTAAGAGGCAGACAAGACTACTTAAAACTCCAGTCCCATTCCGAAGAGTACTACCCTCCATAAGAGACTACTCCGAATCTTCTGACACTTCTCTGCCATCCTCCTGTGACGAAAGGCAAAGTACGACTGGGGGATGAGGGGAGTGGGGAAGGTATTTAAGCCTTTGGCTGGGGTGTCTTTGCCTCATCCTGGTGGCCAGGTTCTTATTTCCCAAAAGTAATGAATGAAGCTGTGGACTCTCCTCATATTAAGATGGAAAATACAGCAATTTACATATTCTTAACATCAATTTTAATGATGTAAAAAACTGCACCACAAATTAAATCATTAGCTATTTTAAGGACTTTAATGCAGTTGTGAATATCCTCATAAGATTGATCAGAAACCATCTAAGAAACAGAATCACACAAGATGAATGCCACAGCAGTCACACAGATGATCACTACTGCAGGTCTAAGCTGAAGAGCTGATTGAGAAAATAACTTCCTAAGCAAGGACTCAAATTTATGGTTCATTGGATCCCTAAACGAAGAACTAGCCTCCATAGGAATAGTAGTGCTTCTAGCAAAAGTGGAGATAGCTCCATCAACCTTAGGGATTACTTACAGCAAAAGAAAACAGAATTTATGTTTACCTGATAAATTACTTTCTCCAACGGTGTGTCCGGTCCACGGCGTCATCCTTACTTGTGGGATATTCTCTTCCCCAACAGGAAATGGCAAAGAGCCCAGCAAAGCTGGTCACATGATCCCTCCTAGGCTCCGCCTACCCCAGTCATTCGACCGACGTTAAGGAGGAATATTTGCATAGGAGAAACAATATGGTACCGTGGTGACTGTAGTTAAAGAAAATAAATTATCAGACCTGATTAAAAAAACCAGGGCGGGCCGTGGCCCGGACACACCGTTGGAGAAAGTAATTTATCAGGTAAACATAAATTCTGTTTTCTCCAACATAGGTGTGTCCGGTCCACGGCGTCATCCTTACTTGTGGGAACCAATACCAAAGCTTTAGGACACGGATGAAGGGAGGGAGCAAATCAGGTCACCTAAATGGAAGGCACCACGGCTTGCAAAACCTTTCTCCCAAAAATAGCCTCAGAAGAAGCAAAAGTATCAAACTTGTAAAATTTGGTAAAAGTGTGCAGTGAAGACCAAGTCGCTGCCCTACATATCTGATCAACAGAAGCCTCGTTCTTGAAGGCCCATGTGGAAGCCACAGCCCTAGTGGAATGAGCTGTGATTCTTTCGGGAGGCTGCCGTCCGGCAGTCTCGTAAGCCAATCTGATGATGCTTCTAATCCAAAAAGAGAGAGAGGTAGAAGTTGCTTTTTGACCTCTCCTTTTACCGGAATAAACAACAAACAAGGAAGATGTTTGTCTAAAATCCTTTGTAGCATCTAAATAGAATTTTAGAGCGCGAACAACATCCAAATTGTGCAACAAACGTTCCTTCTTTGAAACTGGTTTCGGACACAGAGAAGGTACGATAATCTCCTGGTTAATGTTTTTGTTAGAAACAACTTTTGGAAGAAAACCAGGTTTAGTACGTAAAACCACCTTATCTGCATGGAACACCAGATAAGGAGGAGAACACTGCAGAGCAGATAATTCTGAAACTCTTCTAGCAGAAGAAATTGCAACTAAAAACAAAACTTTCCAAGATAATAACTTAATATCAACGGAATGCAAGGGTTCAAACGGAACCCCCTGAAGAACTGAAAGAACTAAATTGAGACTCCAAGGAGGAGTCAAAGGTTTGTAAACAGGCTTAATTCTAACCAGAGCCTGAACAAAGGCTTGAACATCTGGCACAGCGGCCAGCTTTTTGTGAAGTAACACAGACAAGGCAGAAATCTGTCCCTTCAGGGAACTTGCAGATAATCCTTTTTCCAATCCTTCTTGAAGGAAGGATAGAATCCTAGGAATCTTAACCTTGTCCCAAGGGAATCCTTTAGATTCACACCAACAGATATATTTTTTCCAAATTTTGTGGTAAATCTTTCTAGTTACAGGCTTTCTGGCCTGAACAAGAGTATCGATAACAGAATCTGAGAATCCTCGCTTCGAAAAGATCAAGCGTTCAATCTCCAAGCAGTCAGCTGGAGTGAAACCAGATTCGGATGTTCGAACGGACCCTGAACAAGAAGGTCTCGTCTCAAAGGTAGCTTCCAAGGAGGAGCCGATGACATATTCACCAGATCTGCGTACCAAGTCCTGCGTGGCCACGCAGGAGCTATCAAGATCACCGACGCCCTCTCCTGATTGATCCTGGCTACCAGCCTGGGGATGAGAGGAAACGGCGGGAACACATAAGCTAGTTTGAAGGTCCAAGGTGCTACTAGTGCATCCACTAGAGCCGCCTTGGGATCCCTGGATCTGGACCCGTAGCAAGGAACTTTGAAGTTCTGACGAGAGGCCATCAGATCCATGTCTGGAATGCCCCACAGCTGAGTGACTTGGGCAAAGATTTCCGGATGGAGTTCCCACTCCCCCGGATGGAATGTCTGACGACTCAGAAAATCCGCTTCCCAATTTTCCACTCCTGGGATGTGGATAGCAGACAGGTGGCAGGAGTGAGACTCCGCCCATAGAATGATTTTGGTCACTTCTTCCATCGCCAGGGAACTCCTTGTTCCCCCCTGATGGTTGATGTACGCAACAGTTGTCATGTTGTCTGATTGAAACCGTATGAACTTGGCCCTCGCTAGCTGAGGCCAAGCCTTGAGAGCATTGAATATCGCTCTCAGTTCCAGAATATTTAATCGGTAGAAGAGATTCTTCCCGAGACCAAAGACCCTGAGCTTTCAGGGATCCCCAGACCGCGCCCCAGCCCATCAGACTGGCGTCGGTCGTGACAATGACCCACTCTGGTCTGCGGAATGTCATCCCTCGTGACAGGTTGTCCAGGGACAGCCACCAACGGAGTGAGTCTCTGGTCCTCTGATTTACTTGTATCTTCGGAGACAAGTCTGTATAGTCCCCATTCCACTGACTGAGCATGCACAGTTGTAATGGTCTTAGATGAATGCGTGCAAAAGGAACTATGTCCATTGCCGCTACCATCAACCCGATCACTTCCATGCACTGAGCTATGGAAGGAAGAGGAACGGAATGGAGTATCCGACAAGAGTCTAGAAGTTTTGTTTTTCTGGCCTCTGTCAGAAAAATCCTCATTTCTAAGGAGTCTATTATTGTTCCCAAGAAGGGAACCCTTGTTGACGGAGATAGAGAACTCTTTTCCACGTTCACTTTCCATCCGTGAGATCTGAGAAAGGCCAGGACAGTGTCCGTGTGAGCCTTTGCTTGAGGAAGGGACGACGCTTGAATCAGAATGTCGTCCAAGTAAGGTACTACAGCAATGCCCCTTGGTCTTAGCACAGCTAGAAGGGACCCTAGTACCTTTGTGAAAATCCTTGGAGCAGTGGCTAATCCGAAAGGAAGCGCCACGAACTGGTAATGTTTGTCCAGGAATGCGAACCTCAGGAACCGATGATGTTCCTTGTGGATAGGAATATGTAGATACGCATCCTTTAAATCCACCGTGGTCATGAATTGACCTTCCTGGATGGAAGGAAGAATAGTTCGAATGGTTTCCATCTTGAACGATGGAACCTTGAGAAACTTGTTTAAGATCTTGAGATCTAAGATTGGTCTGAACGTTCCCTCTTTTTTGGGAACTATAAACAGATTGGAGTAGAACCCCATCCCTTGTTCTCTTAATGGAACGGGATGAATCACTCCCATTTTTAACAGGTCTTCTACACAATGTAAGAATGCCTGTCTCTTTATGTGGTCTGAAGACAACTGAGACCTGTGGAACCTCCCCCTTGGGGGAAGTCCCTTGAATTCCAGAAGATAACCTTGGGAGACTATTTCTAGCGCCCAAGGATCCAGAACATCTCTTGCCCAAGCCTGAGCGAAGAGAGAGAGTCTGCCCCCCACCAGATCCGGTCCCGGATCGGGGGCCAACATTTCATGCTGTCTTGGTAGCAGTGGCAGGTTTCTTGGCCTGCTTTCCCTTGTTCCAGCCTTGCATTGGTCTCCAAGCTGGCTTGGCTTGAGAAGTATTACCCTCTTGCTTAGAGGACGTAGCACTTTGGGCTGGTCCGTTTCTACGAAAGGGACGAAAATTAGGTTTATTTTTTGCCTTGAAAGGGCGATCCTGAGGAAGGGCGTGGCCCTTACCCCCAGTGATATCCGAGATAATCTCTTTCAAGTCAGGGCCAAACAGCGTTTTCCCCTTGAAAGGAATGTTAAGTAGCTTGTTCTTGGAAGACGCATCAGCCGACCAAGATTTCAACCAAAGCGCTCTGCGCGCCACAATAGCAAACCCAGAATTCTTAGCCGCTAACCTAGCCAATTGCAAAGTGGCGTCTAGGGTGAAAGAATTAGCCAATTTGAGAGCATTGATTCTGTCCATAATCTCCTCATAAGGAGGAGAATCACTGTCGACCGCCTTTATCAGCTCATCGAACCAGAAACATGCGGCTGTAGCGACAGGGACAATGCATGAAATTGGTTGTAGAAGGTAACCCTGCTGAACAAACATCTTTTTAAGCAAACCTTCTAATTTTTTATCCATAGGATCTTTGAAAGCACAACTATCCTCTATGGGTATAGTGGTGCGTTTGTTTAAAGTGGAAACCGCTCCCTCGACCTTGGGGACTGTCTGCCATAAGTCCTTTCTGGGGTCGACCATAGGAAACAATTTTTTAAATATGGGGGGAGGGACGAAAGGAATACCGGGCCTTTCCCATTCTTTATTAACAATGTCCGCCACCCGCTTGGGTATAGGAAAAGCTTCTGGGAGCCCCGGCACCTCTAGGAACTTGTCCATTTTACATAGTTTCTCTGGGATGACCAACTTGTCACAATCATCCAGAGTGGATAATACCTCCTTAAGCAGAATGCGGAGATGTTCCAACTTAAATTTAAATGCAATCACATCAGGTTCAGCTTGTTGAGAAATGTTCCCTGAATCAGTAATTTCTCCCTCAGACAAAACCTCCCTGGCCCCATCAGACTGAGTTAGGGGCCCTTCAGAAATATTAATATCAGCGTCGTCATGCTCTTCAGTATCTAAAACAGAGCAGTCGCGCTTACGCTGATAAGTATTCATTTTGGCTAAAATGTTTTTGACAGAATTATCCATTACAGCCGTTAATTGTTGCATAGTAAGGAGTATTGGCGCGCTAGATGTACTAGGGGCCTCCTGAGTGGGCAAGACTCGTGTAGACGAAGGAGGGAATGATGCAGTACCATGCTTACTCCCCTCACTTGAGGAATCATCTTGGGCATCATTGTCATTGTCACATAAATCACATTTATTTAAATGAATAGGAATTCTGGCTTCCCCACATTCAGAACACAGTCTATCTGGTAGTTCAGACATGTTAAACAGGCATAAACTTGATAACAAGTACAAAAAACGTTTTAAAATAAAACCGTTACTGTCACTTTAAATTTTAAACTGAACACACTTTATTACTGCAAATGCGAAAAAACATGAAGGAATTGTTCAAAATTTACCAAATTTTCACCACAGTGTCTTAAAGCCTTAAAAGTATTGCACACCAAATATGGAAGCTTTAACCCTTAAAATAACGGAACCGGAGCCGTTTTGAACTTTAACCCCTTTACAGTCCCTGGTATCTGCTTTGCTGAGACCCAACCAAGCCCCAAGGGGAATACAATACCAAATGACGCCTTCAGAAAGTCTTTTTCTAAGTATCAGAGCTCCTCTCACATGCGACTGCATGCCATGCCTCTCAAAAACAAGTGCGCAACACCGGCGCGAAAATGAGGCTCTGCCTATGCTTTGGGAAAGCCCCTAAAGAATAAGGTGTCTAAAACAGTGCCTGCCGATATTATTATATCAAAATACCCAGATAAAATGATTCCTCAAGGCTAAATATGTGTTAATAATCAATCGATTTAGCCCAAAAAAAGTCTACAGTCTTAATAAGCCCTTTTTGAAGCCCTTATTTACAATCGTAATAAACATGGCTTACCGGATCCCAGAGGGAAAATGACAGCTTCCAGCATTACATCGTCTTGTTAGAATGTGTCATACCTCAAGCAGCAAGAGACTGCTCACTGTTCCCCCAACTGAAGTTAATTGCTCTCAACAGTCCTGTGTGGAACAGCCATGGATTTTAGTGACGGTTGCTAAAATCATTTTCCTCATACAAACAGAAATCTTCATCTCTTTTCTGTTTCTGAGTAAATAGTACATACCAGCACTATTTCAAAATAACAAACTCTTGATTGAATAATAAAAACTACAGTTAAACACTAAAAAACTCTAAGCCATCTCCGTGGAGATGTTGCCTGTACAACGGCAAAGAGAATGACTGGGGTAGGCGGAGCCTAGGAGGGATCATGTGACCAGCTTTGCTGGGCTCTTTGCCATTTCCTGTTGGGGAAGAGAATATCCCACAAGTAAGGATGACGCCGTGGACCGGACACACCTATGTTGGAGAAATTGCCGTTTTTTTTCTCATTCTTTGGCTATTTATTCAGTAACCAAGTCTGGTGCTTTAAAGGCCTTAGGCACCTTTGGAAGAGCTTTAAAGATCCAATTCAGATAGTTCTGAAGTATTAAAACCCTCCTGAAGTAGAAAGTGGATTTGATCTATTTTAAATCTAAACGTGGAATCAGTCTCTGGCTCACTGGTTCAGTGTCCTCAGAGCAGATTTCACCCTCAGAACCATCAAAAAAAGGACTCAGCCGAGTGAGATCTGTGTGCTAGGAGGTAACAGCCTGGGTTATAGGACCCCGCAGATTACAGGCGGTGTGAGGTAAATCTCCTGATTTTCGTTTACTTGGTTTGGGGATAACCACTAAAACCTCTTTCATAGTCTTTTTGATATTTGTACAATAGAATTTGAGAGTAAAAAATAAATAAAAAACAAAGAGAGCTGTATTAGGGGAAGGAATAAAGAGGGATTTTGAATCTGAAGTCCTTTAAGTTTGATGTTAAACTATGTAGTACTTATAAGGAGAGTACTAAGGATAGTTCTGAGTCACTTACCTGGACTGCAGCACCCCGCCACTGTATCTTACCAGCTTGCAGAAGCCTTTCTCACTCACGGAATACTGATCTAGTAGAGAGCCCATCCAGTGCAAGTAAATATACTGCAGAGAATACTAGCATATATACCTGTAACCCCCTCAGGTGGAGGGTAAGGGACATGAGAGATTTACCCGTGAGGGTACTGACATGCCATATAAAAGGTATTCCTTTACAACTGCATCACTCAAAATCTTGCAGAAATAATTCTGAAGTCTTCTCTGAGCAAAGATTGAAAAGGGCTACTGGGTCTCAAGGCAGGTCTGAGCTCCCTATAAATGATTGAATAGAAAATAATAAAAACATAATTTATTTAAGAACTTACCTGATAAATTCATTTCTTTCATATTGGCGAGTCCATGAGCTAGTGACATATGGGATATACAATCCCAGGAGGGGCAAAGTTTCCAAAACCTCAAAATGCCTACAAATACACCCCTCACCACACCCACAATTCAGTTTAACGAATAGCCAAGCAGTGGGGTGATAAAGAAAGGAGTAGAAAGCATCAACAAAGGAAATTCGGAAATAATTGTGCTTTATACAAAAAATCATAACCACCATAAAAAGGGTGGGACTCATGGACTCTTGCCAATATGAAATAAATGAATTTATCAGGTAAGTTCTTACATAAATTATGTTTTCTTTCATGTAATTGGCAAGAGTCCATGAGCTAGTGACATATGGGATATCAATACCCAAGATGTGGAGTCTTCCACTCAAGAGTCACTAGAGAGGGAGGGAATAAAAAAAACAGCCATATTCCTCTGAAAAAATTAATCCACAACCCAAAGAAAATAAGTTTATTTCATTTTTGAAAGAAAAAAACTTTAATCAAAATCAGAAGAATCAAACTGAAACAGCTGCCTGAAGAACTTTTCTACCAAAAACTGCTTCCGAAGAAGCAAATACATCAAAACTGTAGAATTTAGTAAATGTATGCAAAGAGGACCAAGTCGCCGCTTTGCAAATCTGATCCACTGAAGCTTCATTGTTAAAAGCCCACAAAGTAGAGAATGATCTAGTAGAATGAGCTGTAATTCTCTGAGACAGGGACTGACCCGCCTCCAAATAAGATTGATGAATCAAAAGTTTCAACCAAGAAGCCAAGGAAATAGCAGAAGCCTTATGACCTTTCCTAGGACCAGAAAATAAAACAAATAGACTGGAAGTCTTCCTGAAATCTTTAGTAGCTTCCACATAATATTTCAAAGCTCTTACCACATCCAAAGAATGTAAGGATCTCTCCAAAGAATTCTTAGGATTAGGACATAAAAAAGGAACAACAATTTCTCTACTAATGTTGTTAGAATTCACAACCTTAGGTAAAAATTGAAAAGAAGTCCGCAAAACTGCCTTATCCTGATGAAAAATCAGAAAAGGAGACTCTCAAGAAAGAGCAGATAGCTTAGAAACTCTACTAGCAGAAGAGATAGCCAAAAGGAACAACACTTTGCAAGAAAGTAGTTTAATGTCCAAAGAATGCATAGGCTCAAATGGAGGAGCCTGTAAAGCCTTCAGAACCATATTAAGCCTCCAAGGAGGAGAAATTGATTTAATGACAGGCTTAATACGAACTAAAGCCTGTACAAAACAGTGAATATCAGGAAATCTAGCAAACTTTCTGTGAAATAAAACAGAAAGAGCGGAGATTTGACCTTTCAAAGAACTTGCAGACAAACCCTTATCCAAACCATCCTGAAGGAACTGTAAAATTCTAGGAATTCTAAAAGAATGCCAGGAGAATTTATAAGAAGAACACCATGAAATGTAAATCTTCCAAACTCTATAATAAATCTTTCTAGAGACAGATTTACGAGCTTGTAACATAGTATTAATCACTGAGTCAGAGAAACCTCTATGACTTAGAACTAAGCGTTCAATTTCCATACCTTCAAATTTAAAAATTTGAGATCCTGATGGAAAAACGGACCTTGAGATAGTAGGTCCGGCCGTAACGGAAGTGGCCAAGGCGGGCAACTGGACATCCGACCCAGATATGCATACCAAAACCTGTGTGGCCATGCTGGAGCCACCAGCAACACAAAAGACTGTTCCATGATTATTTTGGAGATCACTCTTGGAAGGAGAACTAGAGGCGGGAAGATGTAAGCAGGATGATAACACCAAGGAAGTGTCAGTGCATCCACTGCTTCCACCTGAACATCCCTGGACCTGGACAGGTATCTGGGAAGTTTCTTGTTTAGATGAGGGGCCATGAGATCTATCTCTGGAAGACCCCACATCTGAACAATCTGAGAAAACACATCCGGATGGAGAGACCACTCCCCTGGATGTAAAGTCTAGCGGCTGAGATAATCCGCCTCCCAATTGTCTACATCCGGGATATGCACAGCAGAGATTAGACAGGAGCTGGATTCCGCCCAAGCAAGTATCCGAGATACTTCTTTCATAGCTTGGGGACTGTGAGTCCCACCCTGATGATTGACATAAGCCACAGTTGTGATATTGTCTGTCTGAAAACAAATGAATGGTTCTCTCTTTAGCAGAGGCCAAAACTGAAGAGTCCTGAGAATTGCACGGAGTTCTAAAATATTTATTGGTAATCTCGCCTCTTGAGATTTCCAAACCCCTTGTGCTGTCAGAGATCCCCAAACAGCTCCCCAACCTGAAAGACTCGCATCTGTTGAGATCACAGTCCAGGTTGGGCGAACAAAAGAAGCCCCTTGAACCAAGCAATGGTTATCTATCCACCATGTCAGAGAGTGTCGTACATTGGGATTCAAGGATATTAATTGTGATATCTTTGTATAATCCCTGCACCTTTGATTCAGCATGCAAAGCTGTAGAGGTCTCATGTGAAAACGAGCAAAGGGGACGCGTCCGATGCTGCAGTCATGAGACCTAAAACTTCCATGCACATAGCCACTGAAGGGAATGACTGAGACTGAAGGTGCCGGCAGGCTGCGACCAATTTTAAACGTCTCTTGTCTGTTAGAGACAGAGTCATGGACACTGAATCTATCTGGAAGCCTAAAAAGGTGACCCTTGTCTGAGGAATCAAGAAACTTTTTGGTAAATTAATCCTCTAACCATGTTTCCGAAGAAACAACACTAGTTGATTCGTGTGAGATTCTGCAGTATGTAAAGACTGAGCTAATACCAAGATATCGTCCAAATAAGGAAACACTGCAATACCCTGTTCTCTCATTACAGATAGTAGGGCACCCAGAACCTTTGAAAAGATTCTTGGAGCTGTTGCTAGGCCAAATGGAAGAGCAACAAATTGGTAATGCTTGTCTAGAAAAGAGAATCTCAGAAACTGATAGTGTTCTGGATGAATTGGAATATGAAGGTATGCATCCTGCAAGTCTATTGTGGACATATAATGTCCTTGCTAAACAAAAGGCAGAATAGTCCTTATAGTCACCATCTTGAAAGTTGGTACTCTTACATAAATATTACAAATTTTCAGATCCAGAACTGGTCTGAATAAATTTTCTCTCTTTGGTACAATAAATAGGTTTGAATAAAACCCCAAACCTTGTTCCTGAGGAGGAACTGGCATGATTACCCCTGAAGACTCCAGGTCTGAAACACACTTCAGAAAAGCCTGAGCTTTTACAAGGATGCGTGAGAGAAAATTTTTTTCTCACAGGAGGTCTTATTTTGAATCCTATTCGATACCCTGGAGAGACAATGCTCTGAATCCAATGATTTTGGACAGATTTTATCCAAACATCCTTGAAAAACCTTAATCTGCCCCCTACCAGCTGAGCTGGAATGAGGGCCGCACCTTCATGCGGACTTAGGGGCAGACTTTGGTTTTCTAAATGGCTTGCATTTATTCCAATTTGAGGAAGGCTTCCAATTGGAAGCAGATTCCTTGGGAGGAGGATTGAGTTTTTGTTCCTTATTCTGACGAAAGGAACGAAAACGGTTAGAAGCCTTAGATTTACCCTTAGGTTTTTTATCCTGAGGCAGAAAAACTCCTTTTCCTCCAGTGATAGTTGAAATAATAGAATCCAACTGAGAACCAAATAAATTATTACCTTGGAAAGAAAGAGATAGTAATCTAGATTTAGATGTCATATCAGCATTCCAAGATTTAAGCCACAAAGCTCTTCTAGCTAATACAGCTAAAGACATGGATCTAACATCAATTTTGATAATATCAAAAATGGCATCACAAATCAAATGATTAGCATGTTGCAGTAAGCGAGTAATGCTAGATATGTCAGGATCCAATTCTCGTTGCGCTAAATTCTCCAACCAAAAGGTTGAGGCAGCCGCAACATCAGCCAAAGAAATAGCAGGTCTGAGAAGATGACCTGAATATAAATAGGCCTTCCTTAGATAAGATTCAAGCTTCCTATCTAAAGGATCCTTAAAGGAAGTACTGTCTTCTATAGGAATAGTGGTACGTTTAGCAAGAGTAGAAATAGCCCCATCAACTTTGGGGATTTTTTTGCCAAAACTCTATAGATTTTGCTGGTAAAGGATACAATTTTTTAAACCTTGAAGAAGGAATAAAAGAAGAACCTGGCTTATTCCATTCCCTAGAAATCATATCAGAAATAGCCTCAGGAATAGGAAAAACACCTGGGGAAACCACAGGAGGTTTAAAAACAGAATTTATGCTTACCTGAAAAATTTCTTTCTCCAACGGTGTGTCCGGTCCACGGCGTCATCCTTACTTGTGGGAATATTCTCTTCCCCAACAGGAAATGGCAAAGAGCACAGCAAAAGCTGCCCATATAGCCCCTCCTCAGGCTCCGCCCCCCAGTCATTCGACCGACTGTTAGGAGAAAAAAAGGAGAAACTATAGGGTGCCGTGGTGACTGTAGTATACAGAGAAAGAAATTTTTCAAACCTGATTAAAAAACCAGGGCGGGCCGTGGACCGGACACACCGTTGGAGAAAGAAATTTATCAGGTAAGCATAAATTCTGTTTTCTCCAACATTGGTGTGTCCGGTCCACGGCGTCATCCTTATTTGTGGGAACCAATACCAAAGCTTTAGGACACGGATGAAGGGAGGGAGCAAATCAGGTTACCTAAACGGAAGGCACCACGGCTTGCAAAACCTTTCTCCCAAAAATAGCCTCCGAAGAAGCATAAGTATCAAATTTGTAAAATTTGGCAAAAGTGTGCAGAGAAGACCAAGTCGCTGCCTTACATATCTGATCAACAGAAGCCTCGTTCTTGAAGGCCCCATTTGATGATCTTGGATACCTCTCTCATCGCCAAGGAACTCTTTGTTCCTCCCTGATGATTGATGTAAGCTACAGTCGTCATGTTGTCCAACTGGAATCTTATGAATCCGGCCTTCGCTAGTTGAGGCCAAGCCTGGAGCGCATTGAATATCGCTCTCAGTTCCAGGATGTTTATTGGAAGAAGGGACTCCTCCCGAGACCATAGACCCTGAGCTTTCAGGGAATCCCAGACCGCGCCCCAGCCTAATAGACTGGCGTCGGTCGTGACAATGATCCACTCTGGTCTGCGGAAACTCATTCCCTGAGACAGGTGATTCTGAGTCAACCACCAATTGAGTGATTCTCTGGTTACCTTGTCTACTTGAATCTGGGGAGACAAGTTTGCATAGTCCCCATTCCACTGTTTGAGCATGCACAGTTGTAATGGTCTTAGATGAATTCGAGCAAAAGGAACTATGTCCATTGCTGCAACCATCAACCCTACTACTTCCATGCACTGAGCTATGGAAGGCTGCAGAATAGAGTGAAGAACTTGACAAGCGTTTAGAAGCTTTGACTTTCTGACCTCTGTCAGGAAGATCTTCATTTCTAAAGAGTCTATTATTGTTCCCAAAAAGGGAACTCTTGTTGACGGAGACAGGGAACTCTTTTCTACGTTCACCTTCCACCCGTGAGATCTGAGAAAGGCTAGAACAATGTCTGTATGAGCCTTTGCCTTGGAAAGAGACGACGCTTGAATTAGAATGTCGTCTAGATAAGGTGCCACTGCAATACCCCTCAGTCTTAAAACCGCCAGAAGGGACCCTAGCACCTTTGTGAAAATTCTGGGAGCAGTGGCCAAACCGAACGGAAGAGCCACGAACTGGTAATGTTTGTCCAGAAAGGCGAACCTTAGGAACTGATGATGATCTTTGTGGATAGGAATATGTAGGTACGCATCCTTTAAATCCACGGTAGTCATGTACTGACCCTCCTGGATTGTGGGTAAAATTGTTCGAATGGTTTCCATTTTGAACGATGGAACTCTGAGAAATTTGTTTAAAATTTTTAAATCCAGAATTGGTCTGAAAGTTCCCTCTTTTTTGGGAACTACAAACAGGTTTGAGTAAAACCCCTGACCTTGTTCCGCTGTTGGAACTGGGTGTATCACTCCCATCTTTAACAGGTCTCCTACACAATATAAGAATGCCTGGTCTGAAGATAAGCGAGACATGTGGAACCTTCCCCTTGGAGGAAGTTCCTTGAATTCTAGAAGATAACCCTGAGAGACTATTTCTAGTGCCCAGGGATCCGGAACATCTCTTGCCCAAGCCTGAGCAAAGAGAGAGAGTCTGCCCCCTACTAGATCCGGTCCCGGATCGGGGGCTACCCCTTCATGCTGTCTTGGTAGCAGCAGCAGGCTTCTTGGCCTGTTTACCCTTGTTCCAGCCTTGCATTGGTTTCCAAGCTGGCTTAGCCTGGGAAGCGTTACCCTCTTGTCTAGAGGCTGCAGAGTTAGGAGACGGTCCGTTCCTGAAGTTACGAAAGGAACGAAAATTGGACTTATTCTTAGCCTTAAAAGGCCTATCCTGTGGGAGGGCATGGCCCTTCCCCCCCAGTGATGTCTGAAATAATCTCTTTCAATTCTGGCCCAAAAAGGGTCTAACCTTTGAAAGGGATATTAAGCAATTTTGTCTTGGAAGATACATCCGCCGACCAAGACTTTAGCCAGAGCGCTCTGCACGCCACAATTGCAAACCCTGAATTTTTCGCCGCTAATCTCGCCAATTACAAAGCGGCATCCAAAATAAAGGAATTAGCCAACTTAAGTGCGTGAATTCTGTCCATGACTTCCTCATATGGAGTCTCCTTATTGAGCGACTTTTCTAGTTCATCGAACCAAAAACACGCCGCCGTAGTGACAGGAATAATGCACGAAATTGGTTGGAGGAGGAAATCTTGCTGAACAAAAATCTTTTTAAGCAAACCCTCCAATTTTTTATCCATAGGATCTTTGAAAGCACAATTGTCCTCAATGGGAATAGTTGTGCGTTTGGCTAGCGTAGAAACTGCCCCCTCGACCTTAGGGACTGTTTGCCATGTGTCCTTCCTTGGGTCGACCATGGGGAACATTTTCTTAAATATAGGAGGTGGGACAAAAGGTATTCCTGGTTTCTCCCACTACTTAGACACTATGTCCGCCACCCTTTTAGGTATCGGAAAGGCATCAGGGTGCACCGGGACCTCTAGGAATTTGTCCATTTTGCACAATTTTTCTGGAATGACCAAAGAGTCACAATCATCCAGCGTAGTTAGTACCTCCTTAAGTAAGGCGCGGAGATGCTCTAACTTAAATTTAAACGTCACAACATCAGGTTCTGCCTGTTGAGAAATTCTTCCTGAATCAGAAATATCCCCCTCCGACAAACCCTCCCTCACTGCCAATTCTGACTGGTGTGAGGGTATGACAGATAAATTATCATCAGCGCACTCTTGCTCTACTGTATTTAAAACTGAGCAATCACGCTTTCTTTGAAATGCTGGCATTTTGGATAAAATATTAGCTATAGAATAATCCATTACAGCCGTTAATTGTTGCATAGTAACAAGCATTGGCGCGCTAGATGTACTAGGAATCGCCTGCGCGGGCATAACTGGTATTGACACAGAAGGAGAGGATGAAGAACTATCCCCACTACCTTCATTTGAGGAATCATCTTGGGCAACCTTATTAAATGTGACAGTACTGTCCTTACTTTGTCTGGACGCCATGGCACAATTATCACATACATTTGAAGGGGGGACCACCTTGGCCTCCATACATACAGAACATGATCTATCTGAAGGTACAGACATGTTAGACAGGCTTATACAGGCTAAAAATGCAATAAAACCGTTTTTAAACAAAACCGTTACTGTCTCTTTAAATGTTAATCAGAGCACACTTTATTTCTGGATATGTGAAAACTATGAAGGAAATATCCGATCTTTACCAAATTTGCACCCTAGTGTCTTAATGCTTTAAAAGTATTGCACCCCAATTTCAAGATTGTAACCCCTTAAATGAGGAAACCTGAGCTGTTTTATCAATTAGAATTTAAAACCACTACAGTCCCAGCCACAGCGTTTGCTGCGACTTCACCTGTCCTTGGGGGTTATACGATACCAAAATAAGCCTTCCAGGAACGTTTTTAATAGCCACCAGACCCTCTCACATGAAGCTGCATGCACTGCATCCAAAAGAAACTGCGCAATTATGGCGCGAAAATGAGACTCTGCCTATTAGAGTGAAAGGCCCTTCCTGACTGGGAAGGTGTCTAAACTACTGCCTGGCGCCTAAAAACGTTCCCCAATTCACAAGTTTTGAAAAAAACACTTCATATAATTATTGAATAAAGCAATCGATTTAGCCCATAAGAGTGTCAACCAGTATATAGCCCATAATAAGCCTTCATTCTGTTAAGAGTCTAAGAAAATGGCTTACCGATCCCCAAGAGGGAAAATGACAGTCTTCTAGCATTACACAGTCTTGTTAGAAAATGGACTAGTCATACCTTGAGCAGAAAAGTCTGCAAACTGTTCCCCCCAACTGAAGTTCTCTGGGCTCAACAGTCCTGCGTGGGAACAGCAATTGATTTTAGTTACTGCTGCTAAAATCATACTCCTCTTTTAAACAGAACTCTTCATCTTTTTCTGTTTTAGAGTAAATAGTACAAACCGGCACTAAATAACAAACTCTTGATAGAAGAATAAAAAACTACAACTAAACACCACATACTCTTCACCATCTCCGTGGAGATGCTACTTGTTCAGAGCGGCAAAGAGAATGACTGGGGGGCGGAGCCTGAGGAGGGGCTATATGGGCAGCTTTTGCTGTGCTCTTTGCCATTTCCTGTTGGGGAAGAGAATATTCCCACAAGTAAGGATGACGCCGTGGACCGGACACACCAATGTTGGAGAACAGCACTGAACGTCAACAGGACTGGTTACCTCAATATCCAAAGTAATTAACACTTCTTTTAATAAAGAACGCATATACTCTATTTTAAATAAATAAGTAGATTTGTCAGTGTCAATGTCTGAGGAAGGATCTTCTGAATCAGATAGATCCTCATCAGAAGAAGATAAATTATTATGTTGCTGGTCATTTGAAATTTCATCAGCTAAATGAGAAGTTTTAAAAGACCTTTTACGTTTATTAGAAGGTGGAAATGCAGACAAAGCCTTCAGAATAGAATCAGAAACAAATTCTTTAAAATTTACAGGTATATCATGCACATTAGAAGTTGAAGGAACTACAACTGGCAATGTACTATTACTGATGGATACACTATCTACATGTAAAAGTTTATCATGACAACTATTACAAATGACATTTGGTGAAATAATTTCTACACTTTTACAACAAATGCACGTAGCTTTGGTAGCACCGATGTCAGGCAGCAATGTTCCAGCAGAAACTTCTGAGACAGGATCAGATTGGGACATCTTGCTCAATGTAAAAGAAAAAACAACATATAAAGCAAAATTATCTATTTCCTTATATGACAGTTTCAGGAATGGGAAAAAATGCAAAAGCATAGGCCTCTGATAGAGAAAAAAGCAAGAGGCAAACATCAATGGGGTATTGAAATAATGAAAAAAATGTGGCGCCAAGTATGACGCACAACGTAACGTAAACTTTTTTTGGTGCCAAAAATAACCGGAAATGACACACTTGCGTCACTAATGACGCAGCCGTGTGAAAGGTCTCGGCGTCACATATGACGCCGGAAATGACAAAGTTGCGTCATAAACGTATTTTTTTGCGCCAAAAATATTTTCACGGCAAGAATGACGCAATAAAGTCTAGCATTAGACGCACCCGCGGGCCTAATACCCGCAATAGCAAGAAGTAGTCAATTGAAAAAAAGACTAAACACCAGGTAAGAAAAAAATTTCTTAAAATGTTTAAATTCCCCAAATATGAAACTGACAGTCTGCTGAAGGAAATACATGAACCCGACTCATGGCAAATATAAGTACAATACCTATATTTAGAACTTTATATAAATGCATAAAGTGCCAAACCATAGCTGAGGTGCCTTAAGTAATAAAAAACATACTTACTAAAAGACACCCATCCACATATAGCAGATAGCCAAACCAGTACTAAAACAGTTATTAGTAGAGGTAATGGTAAATTGAGAGTATATCGTCGATCTGAAAAGGGAGGTAGGAGATGAATCTCTACGACCGATAACAGAGAACCTATGAAATAGACCCCCGTTAGGGAAATCATCATATTCAAATAAGTGATACTCCCTTCACGTCCCTCTGACATTCGGAATCGGGCTTCAACAATGCTGAGAAGCGCATATCAACGTAGAAATCTTAGCACAAACTTACTGAATTGTGGGTGTGGTAAGGGGTGTATTTATAGGTATTTTGAGGTTTGTGAAACTTTGCCCCTCCTGGTAGAATTGTATATCCCATACGTCACTAGCTCATGGACTCTTGCCAATTACATGAAAGAAATGTTGCTTGCAGAGCACCTTGTTAAAACTTCTCGGAGGCCAAGAACAAACTGAGTGGGGAGAGGTGTGAGGGATTAAAGCTCTTGTGAAGGTTCTTGCCCTCGACCTAGTGGCAAGAAATATATCACACAAGTTATGGACACCTATGGGCTCTCATCCTGCGAAAGAATATTACTCTGTAGCAAAAGGATTAATCTTGTGGAAAAATGACAAAAAATCTTGAGTCATAAAGAAGACAGATCATAGAGAACAAAATGTATAATCTACTTTAAAAATGTGTCCCTTACAGGATTCATTCATATGCTACAAATATTTTAAATTATATGCTCACAACTTTGCAACCATGTCCTTTTCTTCTTTCTAATTACCTACACAAACACATTTAAAGGCTACAGAACACAAAAGAAAGACTTTTATGGCAGTTTGTGTAGGAGAAGTAGATAAAGAAACTGGAACTCTAAATGTAATTGACAGTGATTTAAAAAATATATTTTGAATATCAATGAGACAACAGTAATGCAACCACAACCACACTTCGTACACAACATATGAACTTTATATTGTAGACCAGTTCCTTTTTATCTTAAACATGAATAATTTACCTGTATTTGTTTCCTAGAGGTGTGGTACCGGCGCAAAAGCTCTTCATTTTGGTAAATGTCACTTTGCATGGATTGTAGTCGTTGCTCGAATGTCGACAACTGATCCATTATGAGTGTCACTTCTTTCTCCAAGTGCCTACAAAATTAAAATGGAAACTAGAAATTATCTCCATAGAATTATATTTCATACAATACTGCAAGCAGCATGCACAATAATATTTTTTAAATAATTTAGTGATCTACAAATTACGATTAAATGTTACTTAATTGAATGGCATTTTTTTTGTTGATCAATAAATGTAGATAAACTTGCTAAAGTTAGTGAAAATGTAATGTGGAGAAACATTTTTCTTTTCTCTATTAAAAGGGTTTTATTAAAGCCAGTAGACAAAAATAAGTACAGTATGTCATAATTTAA